>NC_135816.1:39438530-39738530 GCF_964213995.1 Mustelus asterias
CGGGGCTATCACTGACTTTTGCCTCCTTATATGCTTCTTCTTTCACATTAATACTCTCCATAGTTTCCTTGGTTAGTCATGGTTGGTTTAGCCCTCTCTTAGAATATTTCCTCCTTACTGGGATATACTTTTGCTGAGAATCATGAACTACATGCTCAAATGTCTGCTACTGCTTACTCTTTGTCTTTCCTGCTAATCTATCTGCCCAGTCCGCTTTAGTTAACTCTATTCTCATTGCAATGTATTTCCCTTTAAGTTAAGCAGCTATTTCTAACCCAGGTTTCTTACTCTCAAATTGAATATTAAATTCTATCATGTTATGATCACTACTTCCTAGGTGTTCTTTTGCTCTTGAAGTCATTTATTAAACCTGACTTATCACCAGATTCAAGATAACCTGTTCACTGTTCTCTATGACATATTGCTCTAGGAAACTATCTCTAATGCTCTATATGAATCTGTTGTCATAGCTACCCTTTCCAACTTGATTAACCCAATCAACAAGATGATCAAATTCACTCATAATTATTGCTCTACTCTTTTTACATGCTCCTATTATTTGTTGATTTATAACCTTTCCTACAGTGTGACTACTGTTTGGTAGGAGTAGTATATAGACCCCCAGTGTCTTCTTTCCCTTGGTATCTTTTACCTCCACCCAAATGGACTCCACATCAGCTGATCCCAGATCATTTCTCACAACTGGCTTTATTTGAATTATTGTCACATGTATTAACATAGTGAAAAGTATTGTTTCTTGCGCGCTATACAGGCAAAGCATACCGTTCATAGGGAAGGAAAGGAGAGAGTGCAGAGTGTAGTGTTACAGTCATAGCTAGGGTGTCAAGAAAGATCAACTTGATGCAGGATAGGTCCATTCAAAAGTCTGATGGCAGCAGGGAAGAAGCTGTTCTTGAGTCGGTTGGTAAGTGACCTCAGACTTTTGTATCTTTTTCCCGATGGAAGAAGGTGGAAGAGAGAATGTCCGGGGTGCGTGGGGTCCTTAATTATGCTGGCTGCTTTGCCGAGGCAGCGGGAAATGTAGACAGAGTGAATGGATGGGAGGTTGATTTGCAGGACGGACTGGGCTACATTCACAACCTTTTGTAGATTCTTACGGTCTTGGGCAGAGCAGGAGCTATACCAAGCTGTGATACAACCAGAAAGAATGCTTTCTATGGTGCATCTGTGAAGGTTGGTGAGAGTCATAGCTGACATGCCAAATTTCCTTAGTCTTCTGAGGAAGTAGAAGTGCTCATCTCTCATTAATGATGCTACCTCACAAACTTTTCCTTCCCTCCTGTATTTACAAAAGGTCATATATACCTGAATTTAAAGTTCCCAGTTTTGACCTCCTTTTAACCACGAGATCAAAGCCAGTTACCCCGATTTGCACCATCAGTTCATCTACCTAATTCCAAATGCTTCGTGCATTAAGATACAAAGCCTATAAGTTTACATTCTTGCCATATTTAGTCATCCTATCTTTTCTTTATACTGTAGCTCTATTTGCCTCTCCTCCTCGATTACTAGGTCTACCTTTTTAGCATTTTACTGTTCTTTCTTTTATTACTGTCCTTGATTCTCTTTCCCTTATTACTATGCTAGGTTCCCATCCCCCTGCCATTCTAGCTGAAACCCTCCCAACGACACGAGTAAATATTCGCCTAGGACATCAGTCCCGGTTGTGCCGAGGTGCAAGCATCATGAAAACTGGGTATGCAGGTAAATTCCTGTCATATCTGCAGGGAAGGCGATGGTCAGGAGAATGGTGAAGATAATACGAACGTGGATCTAGGACACAGCTCTGTTTCATTCTATTCTTCACCCTAAAATGGTGTATAGATGCACCAACCTAACTGCCAGCCAACTTGCACACTGTAGGCAGAATTTACCATTCTGAAATCTACGTTTGATGGCGGGTGCGTAAGTTGGATCTTGTGCTGGTCAGCTCATTGACTACGCATCCACAACGAGCTCACCAAATCCTGCAACGGGGGAAACAGGAAGTCACGTCCCCACAGGCATCTCATTGGTTGAAGGTCCATATTTAAAAGGGCAGCCAGACAGCCTGCACGATCCCTACCAACATTGCCTAGCCACTATTCCATCCTTCTCCACTCAGATCATGCCAAATTAAGTTTCCCTGCCTACCATACTTCCGGCTGCTGCTGGGACTGGGAAAATCCACCCTATGTCATAGAGGTGGAGGAATCCAAGGAGACCTGGTGGCACAGTGATTAGCACTGCTGTCTCTCAGCGCCAGGGATCTGGGTTCAATTCCGGCCTCGGGTAACTGTCTGTGTGGCGTTTTCACATTCTCCCAGTGTCTGCATGGGTTTCCTCCGGGTGCTCCAGCTTCCTCCCACAGTCCAAAAGATGTGCAGGTTAGGTTCATTGGCCATGCAAAATTGCCCCTTAGTGCCAGGGGGATTAGCTGGGTAAATACATGGGGTTACAGTGTTAGGGCTTGGATGGGATTGTGGTCGGTGCAGACTCAATGGGCCGAATGGCCTCCTTCTGCACTGTAGGGATTCTATGAATCCTGCTCGAACTTGTGTGGTGTCTTCATACAAGCCATCAAGAGTCTACTGTCAACCATCAAATGAGTGATCAGCTCCACGAACCCAGCGGGGGCACCCCTAATGACAACTTTGATAGCTTATTTGGGAGCTCATACTGCTGCCATCTTGGCTCCGGAGTGCACCTTTGCTTTCAAAGCATGAAGGAGTGTGTGAATATCAGCTTTAAGAGTGTCAAGCACTCCTGCACTATGTTCTTATGAGCCTCTAAAAATTTGTCCAGACAGCAAATCTGTTTAAAATAGCATGGCCTACTCTATCATGGCCTGCTCTATCAGAATTTTGATGAAGCCTTGGCTGCAATTATTGCTCACTTAAGCTTGCTCTGGCTCCTGACAGAAGTCATGAGGAAGGTGGTCAGATATTTCTCCTTCTCCCCAAACAGTCATCCTGATTACCGATAGTCCAGGTGAAAGAGAAAGGAGATTAATATCTGGCACAGGTTGAGTGCATCACAATTACTGCCAGGTAACTGGACACAGATCTGCATCTCCACACTGTCTGTGTGGAGTTTGCACATTCTCCTCGTGTCTGCGTGGGTTTCCTCCGGGTGCTCCGGTTTCCTCCCACAGTTCAAAGATGTGCGGGTTAGGTTGATTGACCATGCTAAAATTGCCCCTTAGTGTCCTGAGATGCGTAGGTAGGGCCTGGGTGGGATTGTGGTCGGTGCAGACTCGATGGGCCAGATGGCCTCTTTCTGCACTGTAGGGTTTCTATGATTCTATGCACGATACCCTGCCTGAGGTCACCTACGAGATGCTTACTTAAGACTGAAAGCACAGACTGTCATAGTGCGTTGCTGTTTGTTCATAGGGAGTGCACATTGCTGTCAATGATTCCTCACCTCGGAGGATGTCCATGAAATCATGAAAATCCCACAGCTCTTTCCTTTTACCTGGCAACTTCAACGGGACAGACAATGACATCTTCCAGTTTAGCAAAGAATGACTTGCCTGGTGGAACTGTGCAAAATAAACTGGCTTCGATTGTTTTTGGCCATTATGCATAAATATTGAGAGCAACAATGCCTTAAAAGCAACAAGTAATGCCGTGCATCGGTGCTGGGCTTCAAGTGTTGCTCAAAACGTGACTAGGCTCTCTGATGAACGTCCTGAAGGATCAGGTACGATTATGCAGATCCTAATGACACACGTGGGGCCTGATTTTACCATTTTGAGTCTAAGTGCAGAATCTGGGCGTCAAATAGACCCGCGCCTGGAATCCTCTTTCCAGCGCGCCCATACGCGTTTTCCGGCTCCGGTCCGATTCGCGCTGTGGGCGGGGCTTAGCGCTGCCGGAACGATCGGAGCTCTGAACTGCGCATGCGCAGTTTGAAAAAAATCCGAGGCAGCGCGCCTGGGCGGAGAGAAAAAAGCTGAGAGAGCGGCTCTCTGACACAGATCATCTGGGGGGGGGGGGGGGGGGGGGGGGGGGGGGGGGGTGGGAGGAGGAGAGGGGGTGGGACCCAGATCACCCTCTTGGGAGGGGGGGGGGGAGGGGGAGGAGAGGGGGCAGGAGGAACACAGGGGGTGTGACGGGTCCATCTGGCTCACCAAGTCAGTTACAATACTGCGTTCAGCATCGACTGAACCATCTTGGATACAAAGGATAATGGCATTAGGGTTCTGCATGCAAGCCTTACTTATGCTAAAAATTATATCCTTGGTGTCGGCAGCCATTCCTGATGTTACAGTACTGACAGCACCAGGAAGATCGACCAGTACCAGTCAGATGGACCCACAAGGCAGAAGGACCATCTTTGCGTTGACCAAAGTGGATCTAGCTGAGGAACATACAGCTTATCTTGCTAACGGAAGGATGGTGGAGAGAGACCAGCGATCGAGGTAGGTTGGGGGTGTGCTCTGCTGAGGGGGGCCTGCCTCCCAGGGGGTCTGATCGGGGGGGGGGGGGGGGGAGCGTCTGCCGGGGTGGTTAGCAGGGGAGTCTGCGAAGGATGGTGACTTCACAAGGGCAGAGAGGGCGTCGGAGGTTCCCCTGCAGAATAGAAATCCACTTCAGACTTTTATTCTGCAGGTCGCTAAAAGCGCGGATCCGGAATGGGCCAGAAGACGGTAAAGTGGGATTTGGCGGTAGAGTTGGCCGCGCAGTTCATTAAGTCAATTTAAATGCATGCTAATACATTTAAATCGTTGGGCCGCCCGATTCAGGCGTGGGCCAGATCCACGCCCGAATCGGGTGTCGGTAAAGCCGCGATCTGCTCGGAATCGGGTGCAGATCGCGGTATAGGCCCGACGCCCAACTTTACCACGATTTCGTGCCCAAGTTTTGGTAAAATCAGGCCCATGGTGAAAGGTTTCCTGTTCTTTCCTCTCCTTCCAGCAGCATTCCCTCCTGCAGCTGCTCCTCTCACTTATGTTACAGCCTCAACACAGGCCAAGCACCACACCCATCTTTTAACATCATACTGACCCCAGTCATCACAAAGCCTCCTCAAATATGCACACCAGGACTTGTCAAAAGTAAATAAAGCAGCTAACATAACCATAAAAAATCAACCCAAAAGCACATCAGCAGCCTATAAAAACTAACCATTTAACATACTAAAGTTTATTTATTAGTGTCACAAGTAGGCTTACATTAACACTGCAATGAAGTTACTGTGAAAATCCCGTAGTCGCCACACTCCAGCGCCTGTTTGGGTGCACTGAGGGAATACTTAGCATGGCCAATGCACCTAACCAGCACATCTTTTGAACAGTGGCGGGGGGAAACCGGAGCACCCGGAGGAAATCCATGCAGGCACAGGGAGAACGTGCAGGTTCCGCACAGACAGTGACCCAAGCCGGGAATTGAACCCGGGTCCCTGGTGCTGTGAGGCAGCAGTGCGAACCACTGAGATTCTCTTTAAATATAATTCTGCAGTCTGCTTGCCGACTGTTCCTGCCATGATGTGCTACAAGGATGATTGAATCAGGCATTATTCAAACCAATCAGTGAGAAAAGTCCTAATAACAAGCCTTCATCAATTATTCAGATTTGGCACTCAGGTCTTTAGTCGCCCAATCCAATGCAGTGACTGAGAACATCTGGTACCATTTGGATCAGGGGATCTCTGCCAATTTTGGGATGTTTTTCCTTCATTTTACTCTTGAAAAGTGAAGATAAATTATGTTGACTCATTTGCGTAGGGGATCGGAGTTGCCCCAACCCTCATCACCTTGGGACAGTGGGCACGACTAAAGATCAAGTGTCCAAGTGTAACTGACCAACTCTAGGGCATTGCAATTTCAGCAGAGCCAGGGAGAGAAATCATGGGCCCTCGTGCTTCTCCTGTTTCTGGCCCCCTTATTCCTCCTCACCACTCCTCCCACCCCATCTTAACCCTCCCTCACCACTGCCTCCATCCCACGTTAACCCTCCCTCTCAATCATGCATGATATTATTTCCCCTTTCAATATTGACTAATCACCAATCACAGACAAAATGATAACACCCATTGTTGGCATTTGGTTACAAATATTGTCTGATACATACGCATCGATCTTAAATATTAAGAGCAACAATACAACTTTATTTATTAGTGTCACAGGTAGGCTTATATTAAGTTACTGAAGCAATGAAGTTACTGTGAAAATCCCTAGTCGCCACACTCCAGCACCTGTTTGGGTGCACTGAGGGAGAACTTAGCATGGCCAATGCACCTAACCAGCATGAGTTTCGGACTGCAGGCCTGGGGAGGGTGGAGGGCGGAACCAGAGCACCTGGAGGAAACCCACGCAAACAAGGGCAGAATGTGCAGACTCCACATAAATAGTGACCCAAACCGGGAATTGAACCCAGGTCCCTGGCACTGTGCAGCAACAGTGCGAACCAACAGTGCCACCATGCTGCCCTACAATACAGTGTTAGTTTTTTTTCCTGTGGTTATGGCTGGTTAACTTGCTTTTCTTCATAAGAACATAAGAACATAAGAAATAGGAGCAGGAGTAGGCCATCTAGCCCCTCGAGCCTGCCCCGCCATTCAATAAGATCATGGCTGATCTGACGTGGATCAGTACCACTTACCCGCCTGATCCCCATAACCCTTAATTCCCTTACCGCTCAGGAATCCATCCATCCGCGCTTTAAACATATTCAGCGAGGTAGCCTCCACCACCTCAGTGGGCAGAGAATTCCAGAGATTCACCACCCTCTGGGAGAAGAAGTTCCTCCTCAACTCTGTCTTAAACCGACCCCCCTTTATTTTGAGGCTGTGTCCTCTAGTTTTAACTTCCTTACTAAGTGGAAAGAATCTCTCCGCCTCCACCCTATCCAGCCCCCGCATTATCTTATAAGTCTCCATAAGATCCCCCCTCATCCTTCTAAACTCCAACGAGTACAAACCCAATCTCCTCAGCCTCTCCTCATAATCCAAACCCCTCATCTCCGGTATCAACCTGGTGAACCTTCTCTGCACTCCCTCCAATGCCAATATATCCTTCCTCATATAAGGGGACCAATACTGCACACAGTATTCCAGCTGCGGCCTCACCAATGCCCTGTACAGGTGCATCAAGACATCCCTGCTTTTATATTCTATCCCCTTCGCAATATAGGCCAACATCCCATTTGCCTTCTTGATCACCTGTTGTACCTGCAGACTGGGCTTTTGCGTCTCATGCACAAGGACCCCCAGGTCCCTTTGCACGGTAGCATGTTTTAATTTGTTTCCATTGAGATAGTAATCCCATTTGTTATTATTTCCTTCAAAGTGTATAACCTCGCATTTATCAACGTTATACTCCATTTGCCATATCCTCGCCCACTCACTCAGCCTGTCCAAATCTCTCTGCAGATCTTCTCCGTCCTCCACACGATTCACTTTTCCACTTATCTTTGTGTCGTCTGCAAACTTCGTTACCCTACACTCCGTCCCCTCCTCCAGATCATCTATATAAATGGTAAACAGTTGCGGCCCGAGTACCGATCCCTGCGGCACGCCACTAGTTACCTTCCTCCAACCGGAAAAACACCCATTTATTCCGACTCTTTGCTTCCTGTCGGATAGCCAGTCCCCAATCCACTTTAACACACTACCCCCAACTCCGTGTGCCCTAATCTTCTTCAGCAGCCTTTTATGGGGCACCTTATCAAACGCCTTTTGGAAATCCAAAAACACTGCATCCACCGGTTCTCCTCCATCAACCGCCCTAGTCACATCTTCATAAAAATCCAACATGTTCGTCAAGCACGACTTTCCCCTCATGAATCCATGCTGCGTCTGATTGATCGAACCATTTCTATCCAGATGCCCTGCTATCTCCTCCTTAATAATGGATTCCAGCATTTTCCCTACTACAGACGTTAAGCTGACCGGCCTATAGTTACCCGCCTTTTGTCTCCTTCCTTTTTTAAACAGCGGCGTAACATTAGCTGTTTTCCAATCAACCGGCACTACCCCAGAATGCAACGAGTTTTGATAAATAATCACTAACGCATCCACTATTACCTCTGACATTTCTTTCAATACCCTGGGATGCATTCCATCCGGACTCGGGGACTTGTCCTCCTTATGGCTGGTTAACTTGCTTTTCTTCATCTGTAATGCTTATTTTACACTGGGAGAAACCTCCCTCCCCAGCTGTGTTCCATGCCTGCATAATGCCAATATTAGTGTAATACCAATAGATTCATGAAGGATTCAGTGCTGGTCCATATCCTCTTTGTTGCACTTGAAAAGTCAAAGCTCTATAACAGTGTGCATTCTGGGGTGTCTGGACTGGTACCTATAGTAAACCTGCTAGAATCCTCCAGGGAGCATTACACATACAAGGTATTTTTAAATGCTGCCAACAATATCAGATCAGCTATGACATTTCCACTTTGTTAGCTTTGCTACAAGAGCCTCAACATTTACGGGCGTGACAATTTCCCTTTAAATCCCTGGTTTGCAACAACTCTGGAGATATCTTGGGCAAAGGGTTGAAAACGGGTTCTAAATCGTTGCTATGAGACATGTTTGCTGAAGGTTTGGTAAATCCGAATTGCTGATTACATAATTTAATCTTGCCTGCAGCTGCTCGAATGGAGACACCTGCAAGTTTAGCACACGTGCTGATTAGACATAAACTGCCTGGAGCAGCTACATGAGGGTTCCACGTACCCATTTCCACTGAAGGTGGGCAATGTGTTGAGACAGCAGCAGGTTCCGGGGACTGAGAGGGTACGTACTTACTCAGATACAGCACTGGAGAAAGGCCAGCGGAGGATTCCTGTTACCACAGGGAGTAGAAGTCCATCTCGCCCTCTTGTCCCCATCTCCTTCAGTACTGTCTGGCTCACGTCCTTCTCACATTCCTTCTGCAAATCAAGGTGGATCTATAGCAAGATGTCGATGACGAAGAAGACCCTTTCTCTGGGTGATGCCTGCAAGGTGTCCAATAGGATACAGCAGCAAAGCAGTTACGCTCTCTGGTTGAAGTCTGAAGACAATTTCCAAAATGATTGTTGATGGTGTTGAAAGTTTGACAAGTGTCCCAGAAAATCTCCTGATTTGTTTCATCAGTTTTGGTTCTGTCATGATCACTCGGCTCCAGATCTCATTGCGGCCTTGTGCTTGGCATCAAAGCAGAATTTGACCGGGTGTGGCATCAATGAACCATGTCAAAATGGAGGTCTATGGGCATCGGGGGAAACTCACCAATGCTTGAATCATGCATAGCAGAAAGGAAGATGGTTGTGGTTGTTGGGGGTCATTTCAGTTCCAGGGCATCACTGCAAGAGATACTCAGGATAGTGACCTAGGACCAACCATCTTCAACAGCTTCATGAATGATCTTCCCTGCATCAAGGAGGTTGGAACTGGAGATGTTTGTACAACATTCAGTACTATTCACAACTCCTCAGACACTGAAGCAGTCCGTGCCCATATGCAACCAGACCAGATAATACTCAGGCATCAGCTTATGTGTTATATTCATGCCACACAAGTGCCAGGCAATGGCCATCTCCAACAAAAGAGAATCAAGCCATCTCCCATCAACGTTCAATGGGAATTCACCACTGAAACCCCCAGCATCAACATCCTAGGACTTTTATTGACCAGAAATTTAACTGGACCAGCCTGTATAGAAACCGTGGCTACAAGAGCAGGTCAGAAGCTGAGAATTCTGCCAGTAACTCATCTCCTGACTCCCAAAGCCCAATCATCAACAAGGCACAAGTCAGGAGTGTGATAGAATAGTCTCCACTCAAGAATGAATACAGCTCCAACAACACTCTAAAAGCTCCACACCATCCAGAACAAAGCAGTCCACTTGATCAGGACCCCATTCATCACCTTAAACTTTCACCCCTTCACCACAGTGCACAGTGGCAGGAGAGTGTACTCTCTACAAAGTGCACTGTGGCAACTCACCAAGGACCATTTGACAGCACCTTCTAAACCTTATCACAAGGGCTGCTGCAGACATGGGAACATCATTACCTGCAAGTCCCCCTCCAAGCCACACACCATCTGACTTGGAACTACATTGTTGTTCCTTCACTGTCACTGGGTCAATATCCTGGAACTGAGGGTGTACCTACAACAGATGGACTGCTGTGGTTCAAGAAGGTGGTTCGTCACAACCTGCTCAAGAGCAAGTAGGCAATAAATGCTAGCCAGGGACCATTGCATCCCATGAACTTCAAAGCTGCAGCAGTAAATGACCAATGAAAGATGCTGTGTACAGCATTTGGAAATGCCGAAATCCTCTAGTGGTTTGTTTATCCAAAACAGCCAGTTGCTGTTACAAGAGGACAACAGGACAAGTGCTAGCAGCAAAATATCCTGCAGCCTCTTAAATAAGTTCTAGAAGACAATTTAAGTATCAATCCTAACGAGCCTCTAGGCAGCCATTCCTAATGAAAGCTTCAATTCCATAAACAAGCTGGCATATTGCACTAAACATAGACTTCACTAGCTCTTTAGCTCAAGACCTCATCTTGGTCACCTTGAAGGCTCTTGAGCACCTGAATGCATCATAGCAAATTGTTCCTTTTGTGTCTGAACCATACTTGTCAATTCTATTTTTAAAAAAATAACTGGCACATTTTTTGCAACGTGCTTGCACTCCAGGTGTCAGCGCTGGTTACACTTAGATTTGAAACAGTAACAAGAGTAAACAAAACTTCTCAGGTCGATGATGATCGCACCTGCCGTAATTTTACCACCTCGCCCACCCGAGACTCGTAAGATCCCGCCTGAGGCCAACGGAGAATGCCGTTCTGCGAGCCTGGCCCGCCCCGATTCTGGGGCAGGGGTGCCGGTAAAATTCTGACCATTGTCTCTTGTCATTCCAGCGGAGAAGGTAAGTCCTGTCTTGAGCCGTTTTCTTCGCCATCCCTTATATCGAGGTCACTGACCACCCTTATTCCAGAATGGGTTCGGTGGATTGGCCATGCTAAATTGCCCCTTAGTGTCAGGGGGTTTGCAGGATAAATAAGTGGGGTTATGGGGGATAGGGCCTGGGTGGGATTGTGATCGGTGCAGACTCGATGGGCCAAATGGCCCCTTTCTGCACTGTGGGGATTCGATGATTCTGATATAAAACCAATCTACTCAACAACTCCGACAATTTTCAGGAAGGGTTTATAAATGAGATTATGCTGGATTTCAAACCAGCATAAAATAAGCATACAAATAGGTGCATGTTTGAAATCAGATTAAAGGATCAAAACACTGAGGAATTATTCGTGCCACATGCAGAGATCTTTCAAATTTTCATCTCACTTCAGTGTGCAAAAAGTTAAATCCAACATACAAGATGATCTACATAACCAATCCAAACAGCTGCACTCAAATTTCATACTCATTCACCACAACTTCACTTAACTCTACCCAGTCTCAATAAGTAATTCTATTTTCAGGTCTCTTTTACTAATCCTAATTATTGGAAGTGGTCTAACTACTTAATATTGGTAGAAAATAACTCCAGAGCCCAGAATGACAAGATGCTAGTTATCGAAGGAACAAGGGGTGCAGTATCACAGCAAAACACAAATAGCCTGGTGAGCATCTGCAGAGAGAATGCCTTCCTGTCCTGCCACACTTTCAATCAGCCCTCACTGCAAAACCAGATTTAAGCAGCGCCCGAGAACCAGCAACAGCTGAGACTATTGGGAGAATAGAACTCATATCAGGCAGAGGGGAAAATCTCAACAAGTGACATTATAGTCAGCACAGAGCATGGAGAAGAGAGAGTAACCTACCAGGAAGTATTTAGATTATTGGGTGATATTCTTGACGGTTAGCATAATTAATTTATAGAATTGTGCTTTTCATGGTTAGAGTTTTAGTGTTTGCTGTGCAGTTAAATAGTGTGAAAGCTAAAATATTGATACAACTGTTAGCAAACAATGCAGGTTAAATACATGAAGGGGGAAAATATTACAGAGCTATGAGGAAAAAGTAAAGGTGTAGGATTAATTGACAAACTCGACCAAAGACTTTTAAATTTTTCAGCTCGACAGGCATTACTACTGGACATGAATGTGCAAGCGTTCTGTGGATAGCACATTTCAGGAGGTGTTCACTGCATTGCCACAGAGAGAATGTGTGACCGCCAGGCAGACTCGGAAGAACAGGCTGATATGTAGTATTCAAAGATGAACAGCAATGAGGGTGATTACAACCCGGGAATGGGGTGCTGTCCAAAGCTGGTACCACGATACCAGTATCAGCTGCCGGGTGGAAAGTGGGACAGGGTCGTGGAAGGGATGCAAGCACTTCTGCAACAGCAGGCTTTAATCCCAAATCTCCCTGAATGTCATCTCCCTGGATATCACTGAACAGGCACGGAACATTCTGTGGGAGGAAGGGGAATAACCAGATAAAATCATTGTGTATGTTGGAACCAAAGGGGTTGAAACCTTACTGGCAGAATTCCAGGAGAAGAGGACCTCAGAAATAGTAATCTCTCCATTACTCCCAGTGCCATGTGCTGGTGAGTACAGGAACAAGAAAATTGCACTGTTGAATGGATGGGTAAATAAGTGAGGACTTCAGATTCCTGGGGCATTGGGATCAATTCTGGAACCGACAGGTCAGGCAGTTACACCTGAACAGGTTCACAACTAATGTCTTCATGCGGAGGTTGACTTGTGGTGTAGGAGAGAGTTTAAGCTCATTTGGAAGGGAGAAGAGTATCAGCAGCAGAATGCATAGAAGGCGGTACAAACAGTGACAGAACAAATATCTTATTTTCTTTATTGTTTCATGCAATGTGGACATCGCTGGTAAGGTCAGCATTTGTTACCCATCCCTAATTACCCCTGAACTGGGTGGCTTGATTGGCCATTTCAGAAGATGAAGAAGAGTTAACCACAATGCTTTGGATCTGGAGTCACATGCAGGCCAGACCAGGAGAGGACAGCAGATTTCCTTCCCTCAAGAAAAGTGAACTGGAAAGATTTTTACAACAATCGACAGTGGTTTAATTGTTGTTTTTTGTTAAAATGATGTAAAAGGTGCTAATCACTCATTAAGGGATTGCGCAAATACATTGCATTTTTTATTCTGGGCACATGTGAACACAAGTATAGAAAGTTTGAGAATATGGTAATATACATTTAAGGGATAGCAACATGCTAGTATTTTAAGAGCATATTACAACAACCACTACTGAACCAGCTTTATATTCCAGGTTTATTAATTGAATTTAAAATCCACCAGCAGTGTGGTGAGATTTGAACCCAGGTCCTCAGAGTAGTCTGGGCCTCTGGATTACTAGTCCAGTGACATTCCCACCACTATGTGCCCCAAATGTAGTGTGGGCAGAGCAGTAATTAGATGAAAGCCAAGCCAATTATCTTGATGTCAGATTGTATATTGTGTTAATGCAAAGTGTTACAAACAAGCTTGCAGGGTACAGGTGCAAATGGCAAAATGGGGTTATCACATAAAGGAGACCTGGCTTAAACATGAGTAGGTATGGGACATAAACATTCCTGGCAACAATGTATTCAGGAGAGATAAGGAATTTTAGGAGGTGGGAAAAGAGGAAGTTGGGTGACAGTATTGACTGAGAATATTAAAGTTCTACAGGGGGATAATTCACAACAAGGTTCAAAGACTGAACCTATTTAATTAGAATTAAGGAACAGAAAATTAGCAATTACATTGTTGGGTGTTTACTATAGACTCCCAGTAACGAAATAGAGGTAGTAATAAAAATGTGTAAGCAAGTTTCAAAATTTAAAAAATAGAACAGTAAAGTATTTTCCCAGTCTGTGTGTGGGTAACTAAAGAGGATAAAGGAAAAGGAAGGGTGCTGAATTTCTGAAATGTGTCTGGGAGAACTTGTTCAAATCAACATGTTTCTAGCCCAATAAGAATGATTCAGTGGTGGATCTGGTTCTGGGGAATGAATTGGGCAAGTGGAGTTTGTTTCAGTGGGAAACATCTGGGTTATAAGTTTAAAGGACTAATGGAAAAGGATAAAGAAAAGCAGAGGTGAAAATACCCAAATGAAAGCCAATTTCAGAGAATTGAGAAGGGATCTAGCTCAGCTGGACTGGAAACAAAGATGGGAAAACAGTAAATGAGTAACGGTGGAGATGCTTTGAGTACAAACTAAGCATACTCACACTTAAAGAGGAAACATGGGGCATTGGAGCTTCCAACACCAGAACCCTCTGGATGACAAAGGGAATAGAAGGTAAAATAAAGGAGAAAAGGTTTAATGACAAAATGTCTATACCAGGATAGAGCTGAAAACCAAACAGGATACAGACAGTATCGGGGGGAAATGTAAAGGATATAAGATCAAAGAGAGAATGAAATAAATGATTGAGGTAACATTAAAAAAATTGCTTTATGAAAAGTAAAAGGATAATTAAAAGAATGGTGAGGCCAACCATGGACAAAAGAGGGAATGGTCTTGGGGTGACTGAATGCATGACTGAGTCACACAAAAGAAAATAAAGATTCTGTTGCAACACATCGCTTTTTTGGGAGGGACATGGCAGAGACATTGGACTGGATAAAAACAGATAGAATGGGAAAATAGGGAAAAAGGAGATTTTTTTTAAAAAAGTGGACTGGTATTGGTCAAAGTTAACAAATCACCTAGTCTCGATGGGATGCATCTTTGGTTGCTTAGAGAAACAAAGATGGAGGTAATGGAAGCTCTGATCACAACGTTTCAATCTTCCTTGGATATGTTAGTGGTGGCAGAGGAGTAGAGAATTGCAAATTATGCATTCCGTTTAAAAGAAGGAAAGGGAAAAACTTGGTGATTAAGGCAAATCAATCTAACATCATTCGCGGGAAAACTATTAGAGACCAATATCAAAGAACAAAATTAATACTTCCTTGGAGAAGCATGGATTAATAGGAGCAGTCGGCATGCATTATTTAAAGGTACATAGTGTCCAACTAACTTGATTGAATATTCGATAAAGTCACTGGGAGGGTTGATAAAGGTAATGCGGTAGATGTTGTATATATCGACTTGGGAGGGTTGATGAAGGAAGGTAGTGCAGTAGATGTTGTATAAAAGGCATTTTACAAAGTACCACATCAGAATTATTCGGAACATACAAGCATATGGGATTTAAGGGATAGTGTAACTTGGGTATGTAACTGGCTAAGGAATGACAATCAAAGATTAATGATGAAGCTATGTCTTTTACACCAGAGAGAGGATTCCCCCAAGAGTCAGTATTAAGACCATCATATTATTTATTAAATAAAAATGATTTGCACGTGTGTACATAAAGTGCAATTTAGCAATTCATAGATGACAAAACCTAGCAACATAATAAATATTGAGCAGGACAGTAGAAGCCTTCAGGAAGACAGACTACTGAAGACACAAGCAGATGGAATTTACTATAGATAATTGCGTAGTAATGCACTTTGGGAGAACCGACATGGACAGCTGTATAACCCTAAATGGAATTATTTTGACAGGTTGTAAGAACAGAGGGACCTGGGAAGCAAATTTACAAATCCTTGAAGATGGTAAGGCAAATTGATAAAGCTAAAGTGTATGGGATAGCTGGCTTTGTAAATAGGATTGTTGAATACAAAAGCAAAGAAGCCACGATTAAAACATCACAAAACACTGGTTAGCTGTCTGTTGGAGTATTGTGTATAATTCTGGGCACCACACTTTCTGAAGGATGCCAAGGCCTTGGGAGAAGATGGAAGGATGATATCTGGGATAATGGACATTAGCTATGAGGAAAACTGTTAATTAAACATTTCTTGGCTGTTCATGGCCATCAGTAATCAAATACAGAATGCTTCAGTTTTACAACTTAATTCAAGTCAGATCCTATATGACTAAGGTATATAAACTTCAAAGGACACTGGTCCTGAACATTAGATTCAAATGCCTCACTTTTAAAAAATCATGTCAACAGCTATTAAATTGAAAATCAATGTTATTATTCCTTCATTAAATTATATTTTTCCCTGTAACACTTATGTTTTCTGTCAATGAGTTCACATCTGCTAATTGATGACAGGAGATAAGTGTGTGCATGCTTCTGTTGGGAATGGCAGAGGGAAACTTCAGGATCAACCATAAACATGAATAAGTCTCAGTCTGTGTAAAGGCAAGAGTCCAAATCTCCATTAGTCTAATCATTTATATTAATCTCCACATTTTCTAGAATATTTAAAGCTGGTGTATTATTGGTGAGATTATCATTTTAATTGTGCGTTGTGCCATCAGATGTAGAAGATGGGTGGCACGGTGGCACAGTGGTTAGCACTGCTGCCTCACAGTGCCAGGGACCCGGGTTCAATTCTGGCTTCGAGTGACTGTGTGGAGTTTGCCCGCTGTCCCCAGGGTCTGGGTGGGTTTCCTCCGGCTACTCCGGTTTCCTCCCACAGTCCAAAGGTGTATAGCTTCGGACTATATTGCCCCTTAGTGTGGGGAGGGGGAGGGGAAGCAGGGTAAATAATTTGGGTTACCGGGATAGGGCCTGGGTGGGATTGTGGTCGGTGCAGACTCAATGGGCCGAATGGCCTCCTTTTGCACTGTAGGGATTCTATACTGCAATGTGCACCGGAGTTTCGGCAGGGAAGGGGTTAACGTGTGAAGGAGAAGGGGGGTGGGTGTTGGTTGTTGTGGAAGGCGTGCTGGAATGCAGCTTACCAGCCCATCACAGTTACTGATGGCGACCGAAGCCCCCGGTACATCGGTGATATCTCCGGAGTAGACGCAGTCTGCACGCAGAGGCTCCTTGCGAGTGACATTCCCGTCCTGCTGCCACTCCACCGTGGCCCCAGGTGCCACCAACCTGGAGTTGAGCTGGAGCCGGAGGTGAAACTGCTGTCCGAACACCGTGACATTGTAATACAACTGCCCGTCAGCTGGAGCCTGCTGGAAACTCCCACTGTGCCTTTTAGACCGTCTTTTGCCAGATGCTGACACAGCATGGGAGAGAAATCTCCCCTGCACATCTGTGCTGCTTGGAGTCATCAGCTCATAGTTGTCTAATCTGTGCTGAAGTAAATCTGCAATAGATAAGAGGCGCAAAAAAATGCGGTGAACTTTCAAAAGGATTTCTGCAATCACCCCATCAAAAGGAGTTCACATGTTAAAGTTTAACATTTTTATACATAGCAGCTTGAACTTTACAGCTACACAGACTCAGTTGACAATTTGATAGCATGCGTAAAATTGTACCAATAATGTAGCAATTTCGCAATAACAAACTTAGTGCTGGATATAATCAAAAGAGCTAGCGGCAGCAGATACATAAATGTCACTGCAATCTCCAGGTTAAATCTCCCTGTCTTGTTGTGGCTATTCTAAATAAAAAGTATCGGGAGATCAGACAGGAAAGTGAAGACGCCCATACAACAACATACCTGTATACTGAGCGAGGTAAACGCCGTCAGCTCCAAGGAAGCTTAAGAAGGCAAAGTACAGCGTTCCACAGAAGTAATCCATCGCACGCTCCAAAGTGTCAGAAACTTGTTGGGGTTTCGCATTAAAGTTGAGCGCCTGCTGTAGACTGCGGCTCCGGGCGGTGCCAGAGCAGCGGGGGGGACTAGCACTGGGGAAGGGAGGGGGGCGGGGGGGGGGGAGAAGGTGCCGGCTCAGCGCTGCCTCAGTGTCTCATTCAGCCAGTCCTTAACTCGGTGTCACTGGATCGGAGGCAGCGAACCAAGGGGCCGGGAGGTTGGGAAAAATATTGAAAGCACGGGACGTGAAGTCACTGTGATTGACAGATTGCGGCCACTGCACCGAGAGAGAGAGAATAGGAGAGGAGGCAGTTTGGGCTCCACCACGTGTACAACTCGATCCTGCGAAGAAGTGGAAGATTTGAATGATCTTGTGTTGGAAGTTTAGAATTCTGTTTCCTTGCACTCCAAACTGCTGAACAAGGGCTCCCTCTAGGTCTTGATGGAGAAGTCACCTAAAAAGCCACAGAAAGAACTCCCAAAAACTACACCAATCTGGAATTTTAAAAAAACAGAAGAGGCTGGAAAAGCTCAGCAGGTCTGGCAGCATCTGTGGAGCTCTGAAGAAGAGTTATCTGGACCCGAAACGTAAACTCATGCTTCTCCCTCCACAGATGCTGCCAGATCTGCTGGGTTTAGCGAGCATTTCCATTAAAAAAAATATATATTACATTATATTTGGATTTGACGACCTTGTCAGAACCCAGATTTATGTCAAAGCAAAATACCGCAGATGCCGAAAAACAGAAAACCCTCAGCAAGTCTGGCAGCCTCTGTGGAGAGAGAAACACAGTTAATATTTTAGATCCATATGACCTTCTACAGAACTGAAGGGCAGAGAAATGTAATGAATAGGGATAGGGATGTTTTGCTGAAATTGTATAGGGCGTTGATGAACCCACACCTGGAGTATTGTGTGCAGTTTTGGTGTCCTTATCTGAGGAAGGATTGCCTTGCTAAAGAGGGAATACAGCGAAGGTTTACCAGGCTGATTCCTGGGATGGCAGGTCTGTCATATGAGGAGAGAATAAGTTGGTTAGGATTATGTTCACTGGCGTTTAGAAGAGTGAAGGGGGATCTCATAGAAACTTATAAAATTCTAACAGGGCAGATTCAGAAAGAATGGTGGGGGAGTCCAGAACTAGGGGTCATAGTTTGAGGATAAGAACTGAGGTGAGGAGAAATTTCGGCATCTCCGCCTCATAGTTAGGACATTACAGAATCTATATCTGAAACACCCTCAAATCTTCGAATGGCGGCACTAATTTTGTTCATCTTCGCAGAAGGAAAATTACACATTAGGAATTTGGAAAATATAATACAATCATTAAATCCAGTGTCGCCTAAAATGAGTTTATTTAGGATAACATCGAATTTCCAAACCCAGTGATTTCAAAAAGGAGCAACTGAGAGACAAGCTCAGCTCACAATATCTGTGAGAGTTGTCTTCATTTGAGTCTGAGTATCAATGGGATCTGGGCCATTGTTTCCTGGCTCCTCAGCATTGGATTTGGGGTGTACCGTGGGCGGCATGGTAGCACAGTGGTTAGCACTGCTGCTTCACAGCTCCAGGGATCTGGGTTCGATTCCCGGCTTGGGTCACTGACTGTGTGGAGTTTGCACATTCTCCTCGTGTCTGTGTGGGTTTCCTCCGGGTACTCCGGTTTCCTCCCACAGTCCAAAGATGTGCGGGTTAGGTTGATTGGCCATGCTAAAATTGCCCCTTAGTGTCCTGAGATTAGCGGGTAAATATGTAGGGATATGGGGTAGGGCCTGGGTGGGATTGTGGTCGGTGCAGACTCGATGGGCCAAATGGCCTCTTTCTGCACTGTAGGGTTTCTACGATTCTATGAATTCCTCTTGGAATTGCTTGTGTTTACTTGGCAATTGTCCAAAAGTGTTAACTTCCCCTGGGCAATTACGCTGGGCTAGGGACCATCTGACAAAGCAATTTAAATTGCTAACTTTGGATGATGCTGTCTGCTTGGGTGTAACTATTTTAAAGATCCAGACTGAGCCCAACATATGACAGCCCTCACACCCACAATCCCCGAGGGACCCTCTACATCACCTAACTCCACCCTCTCCCCCCAGGGGAACCCCCACATCAACTCCCCAGGGAGATCCCCACACCCTCCCCCCAACTAAGTACCTCCCCCTTCCCAACCAAACTGGACAGCCCTCACAACCCAAGCTAATACTGAACACCCTACCCCTGACCTGACCTGCCACTGAACATGCCCCGTAACACGGCATGACTGGAAACCCTGCCCCTGGCCCGGCTTGACACCAGACACCCCCCACCCTGGCCCAAGCCCAGACAGTGGACAACAGATATCCCTCAAACCCCACTCACTGGCTTGGCCCAATGCTGGGCACCTCTCCCCTCTTCCCCCTCCCAACTTAAAGCCAGGCTCAGCCTGACACCGGACACTCACGCCACCCCATACCCCCCCTCCTGCCCAACATGCCACCAACCCCCACATCTTATTCACTTACTTTTGGAATGTCTCCCTTTCAATAGTCCCTTTATGTTCACCTGCTTTACAGCAGCTAGTGCTGTAAAATAGAGGTGTGACCTCCTTCACTGCGCTTCATTTACATCTCACTGCTGGCTCCTGCAGCTGCTTTGCCAGTTCAGTCTCCCCTGACCTAAGTGAGGATGTCATGATGTGCAGATGCCGGCGTTGGACTGGGGTAAACGCAGTAAGAGGTCTCACAACACCAGGTTAAAGTCCAACAGGTTTATTTGGTAGCAAAAGCCACTAGCTTTCGGAGCGCTGCTCCTTCGTCAGGTAAGTGGGAGTTTAGTTCACATTCTGTTCACATTCAGTGGTCACGGGCATTCGGCCTCTGATCTTCGGGTAAGCGTTCTCCAAGGCGGCCTTCACGACACACGACAACGCAGAGTCGCTGAGCAGAGACTGATAGTCAAGTCCCGCACACATGAGGACGGCCTCAACCGGGATCTTGGGTTCATGTCACACTATCTGTAACCCCCACGACTTGCCTGGGCTTGCAAAATCTCACTAACTGTCCTGGCTGTACACATCTCTTTAACCTGTGTTTAACCCTCCCTCCACTCACATTGTCTGTACCTTTAAGACTTGATTACCTGTAAAGACTCGCATTCCAACCATTATTTTGTAAATTGAGTTTGTGTCTTTATATGCCCTGTTTGTGAACAGAACTCGCACTTACCTGACAAAGGAGCAGCGGTCCGAAAGCTAGTGGCTTTTGCTACCAAATAAACCTGTTGGACTTTAACCTGGTGTTGTGAGACTTCTTACTAAGTGAGGACAGTCAGGGGCTTTGGAATTTCCGCAAAGGTAAGTCACTTTTTTCACTATTTATAAAATATAATGTTAAACTGAAGGGAGTTGAGCAGTAGGCTATACTCTGAAAATGTTTATGGTTAGGTGGATTGTCCATGGTTTACTGCCCTTAGTGTCCAAAGATGTGTAGGTTAGGTGGATTGGCTATGCTTTATTGCCCCTTAGTGGCCAAAGCTGTGTAGGTTAGGTGGATTGGCAGTGGAAAAAGTACAGAGTTACAGGGATAAGGTGGGGGTGTTGGGCCGAGGTATTTTGCGCTTTCAGAGAGTCGGTGCAGAATATCTAGGCTGAATGGGTTCCTTCTGCACTGTAGTGATTCTATGGTTCTACTTTCTGGTTTGCTGTCTGTGAGAATACTTTAATGTGATTAGTTGCTTATCCTGTGTAATGACACATTGGTTGCTGAATGCCTGGCGATCCCCTTGGCTTCACGCCAATTGCAAATTAGTGTCAGAAAAGGGGAAATCTACACCACAGAGATTGCCAGGTTTTTGTTGGCTGCTTTCTTGAAGGTCAATGGTAAGCAGATATGTTGCTTTGTCACTGATCGTAAACGCCATCCCAAAAGGTAGAGTCATAGAATCCCTACAGAAGGAGGCCAGTTGGCCCATCCAGCCTGCACCGACAACAATCCCACCCAGGCCCTATCCCTGTAACCCCACATATTTACCCTGCTAGTCCCCCTGACACTAAGGGGCAATTTAGCATAGCCAATCAACCTAATCTGCACATGTTTGAACTTTGAGTGGAAACCAGAGCACCTGGAAGAAACCCACACTGACATGTGGAGAACATGCAAAATCCACACAGTCACTGTGTGGATTTTGAACCCAGGTCCCTGGTGCTGTGAGACAGCAGTGCTAACCACTGTGCCAACGTGCCGCCACATATGAAATTGTTTGCCTCCAACGAAACAAGCAAAGATTCCATAGCAGCAATGATTCAATATTTTCTGTCAGTTTTTAGGAAGAAGGAACGTTGATAGATTTTTTTCAGAATCACATAAAATGATGTGAAATATTTTGAGCGGCATCGTTCAATTTATGGAACGTTTTTCAAAAGTCCACTGGTGATTGCCACTCCGAGAAAGTTACGGGCCAGAAAGTCTTGAAGAAATTGCGGTAATATACCAATGCTTGCTTCTACATTTTATCAGTCCATATGGTGATTGTTAACTATATTTGAATGTTTCAATGCAAGAGACAGTGTTCTACTCCACAATGCTGGTTGAGAGATTTCCAGGGCAGGGGAAATGATGTGTGAAGCCAAAATGTGATGACTCTTTTGGATTGATAATACAGATTTCTCTGATGGAGGGTGAGCCTCTTCACAAGCAGCCTTCTTAGTGTTACAGAGGAAATACTGTCTAGCCATACTCCTCCAACATAGTGCTGACTGCTCCCATCCTCTCCATTTCTCCGCAAACTTTCAGACTAATATACTGAGCAGGTACATTTTCTCTGGAGAGTTACTGATTGAATATACCCTCCACAGAACTGACACTAAAAGTCTTCTGAATTGCCTTGGTCTATGATGATGAAAAAGATTCTACTCGATATCAGGGCGTTCACCCACATTACGGGACTTTAATTGCAGTGAAATCCAACTTTTGTGAGAGAGTGCAAGACATACATGCAAACTCAAAATTTATGCTTGCAAACAAGAAAAGTTAAATGTGATATATCCTCACAATTACGTTGCTGTGGATCAGGCCCTTTGCCTGAGATTTGTAAGTCACAAGTTTAGTGGGTTCTCAACCATGCCATGAAAAAGAAACTTGCATTTGTATAGTGTCTTATCACATCCCAAAGTACCTAAAGCCAATGGAGTGTTTCTGAAGAGCAGACACCGGCAGGTACACATGGAAGCCTTAACTCACAAAGCGCAAATACGTGAATGACCAGTTAATCTGTGTTGATTGAGATGGAATGTTAACTAAGTCTGTTTGAGAATTCACTGCTCTTTACATGCTGTCTGAGAATCTTTACATTCACTTGATGGGATCACTATTTAAAATCTCAATCCCACACCTCTAACAGTGCAGTAACAATCTCTCAGTACTACAGTACAGTTTTGATCAAGATTATATGTTAATATTGATAGTGGAGGTTGAATCCACAGCCACTGTCTCACAGGTAAAACTGCTACCAACTGGTAAAAGATGGCACTTTAGATTAGTTAGGAAACCTGGTAGAGCATCTTTTTTGATGATATGGACCCTTTACTTGTGCATTTAAGATATTTATTCCCACTGGAGCAGATCGGGATAGGAGGAGATGTAATCGTGGTTTCAAAATTTTGAAGGATTTTGATAAGGAGAATAGGAAATTATTATTTGCTCTGGTTTGGAAATAAGTGACAAGGGAATCACCAGTTTAAAATTGCCATTCAGGGATGACATAGAGACATACATAGAAAATAGAGTAGGCCATTGGCCCTTTGAGCCTGCTCTGCCAATCATTATGAGCCATGGCTGATCATCAAATTCAATACTTTGATCCCACCTTCCTCTTTAGCCCCAAGAGCTAGATCTAATTTATTCTTGAAATTACACAATATTTTGGCCTCAACTACTTTCTGTGTAGTAAATTCCACAGATTTGCCACTCTCTGGATGAAGAAATTGCTCCACACCTCAGTCCTAAAAGGATTTCCCCTTGTCCTCAAACTATGACCCCTAGTTCTAGACTCCCCCAGCATCAGGAACATTCTTCCTACTCTGTCTAATCCTGTTTGAATTTTATACATTTCTATAAGTTCCCTTTCACTCTTCTAGACATTTATGAATATAATCCTAACTGACTTAGTCTCTCCTCAAATGACAGTCCTGCCATCCCAGGAATCAGTCTGATAAAACTTTGGCTGCACTCCCTCTAAAGCAAGGACATCCTTGCTCAGCTAAGAACACCAAAACTGTGCACAATATTCCAGATGTGGCCTCATCCACACCCTATACAATTGCAGTAAAATATTCCTATTCCTATACTCAAACCCTCTTGCTATGAAGGCCAAAATACCATTTGCCTTCTTTATTACCTGCTGTACCTGCACGCTTACTTTCAGCAACTGATGCACAAGGACACCAAGATCTCGCTGAGTATCCACTTTCTCAGTTTACACACATTCAAATAATAATCTGGCTTCCTATTTTTGGTACCGAAGTGGATAACCTCACATTTATCCACAGTATACTGCATCTGCCATGCATATACCCACACACTCAGCCTGTCCAAATCACGCTGAAACATCTCTGCATCCTCCTCACAGCTCACCCTCCCACCCAATTTCGTATCATCTGTAAATTTGGAGATAATACATTGGTTCATCTTCCAATAGGGGCAGCACGATGGCACAGTGGTTAGCACTGCTGCCTCAAAGCGCCAGAGACCTGGGTTTGATTCCCAGCTTGGGTCACTGTGTGGAGTCTGCACGTTTTCCCTGTGTCTGTGTGGGTTTCCTCCGATGCTCCGGTTTTCTCCCACAGTCCGAAAGACGTGCTGGTTTGGTGCATTGATCATACTACATTTTCCCTCAGTGTACCCGAACGGGCCCCGGCGTGTGGTGATTAGGGGTTTTTCACAGTAGCTTCATTGCAATGTTAATGTAAGACTACTTGTGACTAATAAATAAACTTTACATCATTAATATATAATGTGAACAGTTGGGATCCTAGCACATATCTCTGTGGTACCCCACTAGACACCGCCTGCCAAATGGAAAAAGACTCATTTATTCCAACTCTTTACTTTCGGTCTGCTAATCAGCTTTCTATCTATCTCAAGACTACCAGCAATCTGATGCACTTTAACTTTACATGGTAGTCTGTAATGTGAGACCTTGTCGAAAGCCTTCTGAAAGTCTAAATAAACAACATCCACTGGTTCCCTCTGGTGAACTCTACTGGTTACATAGAGTCATAGAGGTTTACAGCATGGAAACAAGCCCTTCGGCGCAACTTATCCATCCCGCCCAGTTTTTACCACTAAGCTATTCCCATGTTTGCCCATATCCCTCTATACCCATCTTACCCATGTAACTGTCTAAATGCTTTTTAAAAGACAAAATTGTACCAACCTCTGCTACTACCTCTGGCAGCTTGTTCCAGACACTCACCACCCTCTGGGTGAAAAGATTGCCCCTCTGGACACTTTTGTATCTCTCCCCTCTCACCTGAAACCTATGCCCTCTAGTTTTAGACTCCCCTACCTTTGGGAAAAGATGTTGAATATATACCTTATCTATGCCCCTCATTATTTTATAGACGTCAGTAAGATCGCTCCTCAGCCTCCTATGCTCCAGGGAAAAAAGTCCCAGTCTATCCAGCCTCTCCTTATAACTCAATCCATCAAGTCCCGGTAGCATGCTAGTTAATACTTTCTAGTTTAATAATATCCTTTCTATAATAGGGTCACCAGGACTGTACACAATATTCCATGTGTGGCCTTACCAATGTCATGTACAACTTCAACAAGATATCCCAACTCCTGTATTCAACGTTCTGACCAATGAAATCAAGCATGCCGAATGCCTTCTTCACCACGCTGTCCACCTGTGACTCTAATTTCAAGGAGTTATGAACCTGTACCCCTAGATCTTTTTGTTCTATAACTCTCCCCAACGCCCTGCCATTAACGAGTAAGTCCTGCCCTAGTTTGATTTACTAAAATGCATCACCTCACATTTATCTAAATCAAACTCCAGCTGCCATTCATCAGCCCACTGGCCCAATTGATCAAGATCCCATTGCAATCCGAGATAACCTTCTTCACTGTCCACTATGCCACCAATCCTGGTGTCATGCGAAAACTTACAAACCATGCCTCTATATTCTCATCCAAATCATTAATATAAATAACAAATAACAGTGGACGAGGAACCAATCCCTGAGGCACACCACTGGTCACAAGCCTCCAGTTTGAAAAACAATTCGCTACAACCACCCTCTGTCTTCTGTCATCAAGCCAATTTTGTATCCAATTGGCTACCTCATCTTGACTCCTATGATATTTAACCTAATGCAACAACCTACTATGTGGTACCTTGTCAAAGGCCTTGGTAAAGTCCATCCTCAAAGAATTCCAGTAGATTTGTCAAGCATGATTTCCCTTTCAAAAATTTATGCTGACTTTGTTTGATTATACCACTACTTTCCAAATGGTGTGCTACAAAATCCTTGATAATGGACTCTAACAACTTCCTTACTTCTAAAGTTAGGATGACTGGTCAAAATGCCCTGTTTTCTCCCTACCTCCCTTTTTGAATAGCGGGCTTACATTAGGTACCCTCAAATCTGTAGGAACCATTCCAGAATCCAAAGAATTTTGGAAAATGACCACCAATCGATCTATCTACTATTTCTAGGGCCACATTGGTAAGTACTCTGAGATGAAGATTATTAGACCCTGGAGATTTATCTGCCTTCAATCCCATTAATTTCCCCCAAATAATTTCTCTACTAATACTGATTTCCTTCAGCTCTGCACTAAAACTTGCATTTCTCAGAATTTCTGGTATATTATTCATGTCTTCATTTGTGAAGATAGAAGCAAAGTATGAATTTAGTTCCTCAGCTATTTCTTTGTTCCCAGTTATGAATTCCCCTGTTTCTGACAGTAAGGGGCCTTTTGCTTTTGACATTTGGTTTTGTCAATTTTTTTCTCTTTACAAACCTATAGAAACTTTTACAGTCAGTTTTTATGTTCCCCACTAGCTTACTTTCAGACTCTATTTTGCCCTATTTAACCAATCCCTTGTCCGCCTTTGCTGAATTTTAAACTGCTCCCAATCCACAGGTCTATTGCTTTTTCTTGCCAATTTGTATGCTTCTTCTTTGAATCTAATGCTACCTCTAATTTCCCTTGTAAGCCACGGTTTGGCCACAGTTCCCTTTCCATTCTTGCGCCAAAAAGGAATAAACAACGTTTGGAGTTCAGCTATTCATTCCTCGAATGCCTGCCATTGCCTGTCCACTGTCCTTCCTTTCAGTAATGTTTCCCAATCCGTGGGCGGCACGGTAGCACAATGGTTAGCACTGCTGCTCCACAGCTCCAGGGACCTGGGTTCGATTCCCGGCTTGGGTCACTGTCTGTGTGGAGTTTGCACGTTCTCCTCGTGTCTGCGTGGGTTTTCTCCGGGTGCTCCGGTTTCCTCCCACAATCCAAAGGTGTGCAGGTTAGGTTGATTGGCCATGTTAAAAATTGCCCCTTAGTGTCCTGAGATGCGTAGGTTAGAGGGATTAGTGGGTAAAATATGTAGGGATATGGGAGTAGGGTCTGGGTGGGATTGTGGTTGGTGCAGACTCGATGGGCCGAATGGCCTCTTTCTGCACTGTAGGGTTTCTATGATTTCTATGATCATAACCAACTCATTCCTCATATCATCATAGTTACCTTTATTGAGATTCAGGATCCTGGTCTCAGAATCAACTACCACTATCCACCTTGATAAAGAATACTATCATATTACGGCCACTCATTCCAAAGTGTTCTCTCACAATCAGATTGCCAATTAATCTTTTCTCATTGCACAATATTCAGTCCAAGATGCCTGTTCGCTTGTTGGTTCGTCAACATATTGGTCCAGAAAACCATCCCATTTACACTCCAGAAATTCCTCCTCTATTGTACTGTGACGAATCTATATGCAGATTAACGCCACCTATAATCATAGATGTTCCTTTATCACAGGCATGTCTGATTTCCTGCCTAATACTATTCCCAACATTACCACTACAATTTAGTGGTCTGTAAACCACCACCACAAATGTTTTTTTGCCCCTTGGTGTATCTTAACTCAATCCATACAAATTCCACGTCGTCTGTGCTAATATCTTTCCTCAATGTTGTATCAATATCTTCTTAGATCAACAATGTAACTCCACCATCTTTTCCTGTCTGTCTGTCCTTCCTAAACATTGAATAGCCCTCAATGTTTAGTTCCCATCCTTGGTCACCTTGGAATTATGTCTCTGTAATCCCAACTGTTCATATTCCTTTGCATCTATTTGCACAGCTAATTCATCTATTTTATTTTGAATTCTCCAAGCATTCAGGTACAAAACCTTAAGGCTCATCCTTTTAACATTCCTTCTCCTATTCTATTAGTTTTTATGGTGTCTTTAAATGATTCTGGTCCTTCATTTCTCAGATTGAGGAGAGGTTAAGGAGAAATTTATTTCATGGAATGCTTTCCTGCATGAAGTAGATGAAGCCGAGACCATGGGGTGAATTTTCCCGTTCCGCCCAACACGGGAAGCGTATGGGCGAGGGGCGGACTATGGAAAGGTCCGGTGACCTTGGGCGGGATTTTCTAGTTTCAGGGCAAGCTTGGTTGAAAAGTCCCAGCCTCATTTCACACTTATGGTGTGAATTAGATAAATATTTGAAGTAGAGGAAAATCTATGAATATTTCTCATCAGTATTTACTGTTGAGAAAAGCATGGATGTTAGAGAACGTGGGGAATTAAATATTGATGTCTTGAGGAGTGTACATATTACAGAGAAGGAGGTGCTGGAAGTCTTAAAGCGCATCAAGGTAGATAAATCTGCGGGACCTGATGAGGTATATCCCAGGACGTTGTGGGAGGCTAGGGAGGAAATTGCGGGTCCCCTAGCCAAGATATTTGAATCATCGATAGTCACGGGTGAGGTGCCGGAAGATTGGAGAGTGGCAAATGTTGTGCCTTTGTTTAAAAAGGGCTGCAGGGAAAAGCCTGGGAACTACAGGCCAGTGAACCTCACATCTGTGGTGAGTAAATTGTTGGAAGGTATTTTGAGAGACAGGATCAACAGGCATTTAGAGATGCAAGGACTGATTAGGGACAGTCAGCATGGCTTTGTGTGTGGAAAATCATGTCTCACAAATTTAATTGAGTTTGTTGAAGGGGTAACCAAGAAGGTAGAGTCATAGAGTCATAAAGGTTTACAGCATGGAAACAGGCCCTTCAGCCCAATTTGTCCATGCCGCCCTTTTTTTTTAAACCCCTAAGCTAATCCCAATTGCCCGCATTTGGCCCAAATCCCTCTATACCCATCGTACCCATGTAACTATCTAAATGCTTTTAAAAAGATAAAATTGTACCCGCCTCCACCACTACCTCTGGCAGCTTGTTCCAGACACTCACCACCCTCTGTGTGAAACAATTGCCCCTCTGGACACTTTTGTATCTCTCCCCTCTCACCTTAAACCTATGCCCTCTAGTTTTAGACTCACCTACCTTTGGGAAAAGATATTGACTATCTACCTTGTCTGTGCCCCTCATTATTTTATAGACCTCTATAAGATCACCCCTCAGCCTTCTACGCTCCAGAGAAAAACGTCCCAGTCTATTCAGCATCTCCTTATAACTCAATCCATCAAGTCCCGGTAGCATCCTAGTAAATATTTTCTGCACTCTTTCTAGTTTAATAATATCCTTTCTATAATAGGGTGGCCAGAATTGCACACAGTATTCCAAGTGTGGCCATACCAATGTCTTGTACAACTTCAACAAGACATCCCAACTCCTGTATTCAATGTTCTGACCGATGAAACCAAGCATGCCAGTAGATGAGGGCAGTGCAGTTGATGTTGTCCACATGGACTTTAGCAAGGCCTTTGACAAGGTACCGCATGGTAGGTTGTTGCATAAAGTTAAATCGCATGGGATCCAGGGTGAGGTATCTAAATGGATACAAAATTGGCTTCTTGACAGAAGCCAGAGGGTAGTTGTAGAGAGTTGTTTTTCAAACTGGAGGCCTGTGACCAGCGGTGCCTCAGGGATCAGTGCTGGCCCACTGTTATTTGTCATTTATATTAATGATTTGGATGAGAATATTTGCAGATGACACCAGGATTGGTGGCATGGTGGACAGTGAGGAAGGTTATCTCCAATTGCAGCGGGATATTGATCAATTGGGCCAGTGGGTTGACGAATGGCATATGGAGTTTAATTTAGACAAATGTGAGGTAATGCATTTTGGTAGATTGAACCAGGGCAGGACTTACTCAGTTAATGGTAGGGCGTTGGGGAGAGTTACAGAACAAAGAGATCTAGGGGTACATGTTCATAGTTCCTTGAAAGTGGAGTCAGAGGTGGACGGAGTGGTGAAGAAGGCATTCGGCATGTTTGGTTTCATCGGTCAGAACATTGAATACAGGAGTTGGGATGTCTTGTTGAAGTTGTACAAGACATTGGTAAGGCCACACTTGGAATTCTGTGTGCAATTCTGGTCACCCTATTATAGAAAGGATATTATTAAACTAGAAAGAATGCAGAAAAGATTTACTAGGATGCCACCGGGACTTGATGGATTGAGTTATAAGGAGACGCTGAATAGACTGGGACTTTTTTCTCTAGAGCATAGGAGGCTGAGGGGTGATCTTATAGAGGTCTATAAAATAATGAGGGGCATAGACAAGGTAGATAGTCAATATCTTTTCCCGAAGGTAGGGGAGTCTAAAACTAAAGGGCATAGGTTTAAGGTGAGAGGGGAGAGATACAAAAGTGTCCAGAGGGGCAATTGTTTCTCACGGAGGGTGGTGATTGTCTGGAACAAGCTGCCAGAGGTAGTAGTAGAGGCGGGTACAGTTTTATCTTTTAAAAGGCATTTAGCTAGTTACATGGGTACGATGGGTAGAGAGGTATATTGGCCAAATGCGGGCAATTGGGATTAGCTTAGGGGTTTTTTAAAAAAAAGGGCGGCATGGACAAGTTGGGCCAAAGGGCCTGTTTCCATGCTGTAAACCTCTATGACTCTATGATAGAGAATGGGGCTGTGGAATTTAGTTTTGGTTTGTTTTTTTTAAAAATACTTTTCCAATTCAATCAAATCAAATCCAATTCAGAGTCTCAACAAGTTGAGACATTTCAGATCCAGGCTGACAAGACAGGGCAAGCGACCAAACCACCCTGTCCTGGGCCCGATCTACATGAGCCAAGCTCATTGGAGAAGGGGGAGGTTCCTCCTCCAAGACTTGGGCTCATTTGCATCTTAGCCAAAAGGCCGAGATGCCGCTTTTAAAAATTGCTTCATATGAAACTTCAATGTAACCCAATGACCTCAACCAAGTGCAGCATCCTCTCCATACTACACTTGATCTTAGCCAAAAGGTTAGTATGGACAAGATAGACCAACTAGCCTCTTTCCATATTATAATAAATAGTTGTCTGGTTTATTATTAACTCCATGCTGAACATAACAATAATGTTGAAGTTTTTAACAGTCCTAATTAACAATTCTAATTTTAAGTTCCTAATTGCTGCTAAACAGCCTTATTAGCCCTGAAAGAATAGTTCTAAATTTGCTGAATGTCAAACTTTTTCATTATGAGAATAAAATACACATTTTAAAAAATTTATTCATCTGACATGGGCATCGCTAGCTGGCCAGCATTTATTGCCCATCCCTAGTTGCCATTGAGAAGGTGGTGGTGATACAACTGAGTGGCTTACTAGGCCATTTCAGAGGGCAGTTGCGAGAAAACCACATTGCTGTGGCTCTGGAGTCACATGTAGGCCAGACCAGGTAAGGACGGCAGATTTCCTCCCCTAAAGGACATCAGTGAACCAGATGTGTTTTGCTGACAGTTGGCAATGGTTTAATGGTCATCAGCAGATTCATGATTCCAGATATTTTTTTATTGAATTCAAATTCTACCATCTGCCGTTTCGGGATTCGAATCCAGGTCCTCAGAACATTAGCTGAGTTTTTGGATTAATAGTCCAGCAAAAATAGCACTCGGCCATCATCTCTTAATTTAAAAGAAATGTTTATGATATTTTAGCTCCAACCTTAATCTCGTATGTATGCCCTAATCATTTGCTTCATTGTGTAAAATTTCAAAATTAAAAGTGAAGGGAGTTCAATCGGCTATACTTCCTGGTTTGCTGTCTGTGATAATACTTTAATGTGATTAGCTGTTTATCCTACGTGATGACACCATGGTTGCTGAATGCCTGGTGATCCCCTTGGCTTCATGCTAATTTCAAACTGTAAGAAGTCTCGCAACACCAGGTTAAAGTCCAACAGGTTTATTTGGAATCACGAGCTTTCAGAGCACTGCTCCCTCATCAGGTGAGTCAATTTCAAACTGGGGTGTCGGAAAAGGGGACATCTGCACCCCAGAGATTGTTAGGTCTTTGTGGGCAGTTTTCTTTAAAGTAAAAAAGTTTAAAGTTTATTTATTAGTCACAAGTAAGGCTTACACTAACATTGCAATGACTTTACTGTGAAATTTGCCTAATCGCCGGTTTGGGCCAATGCACCTAACCGGCACGTCTTTCAGAATGTGGGAGAAAACCGGAGCACCCGGAGGAAACCCACGCAGACATGGGAAGGACATGCAAACTCCACACAGACAGTGACCCAAGCCGGGAATTGAACCCGGGTCCCTGATGTAGCAGTGCAAACCACTGTGCTATGTGCCACCCCAAGGTCTTGACCTTCTTCAAAGTCAACCGTCAGTGGCAGCGTTGCTTCACCACCGATCGTGAAGTCCATCCTGACATGTACATTTGGAATTGCTTATATCTTCCATGAAACAAGCAAAGAAATGAACCAACATTTTTGGTCAGTTTTTAGGAAGAAAGAATGTTGAAAGATTTTTTTCAGAGTCACAGTAGATGATGGTATGAAATATTTTGAGCAGCATCATTACATTTTTGGAATGTTGTTGCTCTTTGTGGCTTCAATCCTTACCACAATCGTTACATTACACATTGAATCAGCATTTATTTGGTAAAGTCATACAAGATTTCATTAAAAATAATCCCACGAGAGTAACCATGGAATTAAAAACTTCAAATCTATTTTAATGGAATATTTATTGGGAGCACCACCATTGCTTAAATCCACATGAATATCCAAAGTATGAAGCAAGTGCATTTTATAGCATTGTGTTTTGAAGCATTGTATTTTGGTAACGGTTTAAAAGCCTGAACCTTTTTAGCATCAGAATGTGTATTATGGTAATTATGCAGTCCTTTATATAATGACAGCAGTTGTGAATGCGTTTTTCAACTAGAATTCAATTTTTTCACACAAGGGTTCATTAAATTCAGATTGCATTTACTAAAGAGGCTGGAAAACATAAAAATAGCGTAATGATATGACGGAGTAGGAGGATTGGCTATTCCAAATGTATAATCAGTTTACCTAATTGCAGTTTGAAACATCAGATGATGGTCACACCCTGACTAGCAGCACAATTACACATTTTCAGTTCACATTGTTAAAACAGTTCTTCAAATAAATGTTTACACCCTAAAGTTTGGACTCCACTCAATGCAGACTAGCTGAAAAGGAGGATTCCATCCTATGGGCAGGGTCCCACACCCCAAAGCAAATATTGGGAACAGGCCTATCTCTGCTTTGCCATTTCACCCTGCTTTAGGTTTTCAGGAAAGGGCCCTTGAATTAGAATGAGGTGGGACTTCCCTCATGTCTCATGCAGTTGCTGGTCATTCAGAGGAAAGCAGCTCTGCACCACACCTGGATCAGTGACTATTGGCAATATTGCAGGAGGCCCAAAGGAGCCATGGATGCCCCCAGACCCCCTGGGCCTCATTGGAGGCAGTTTGGAAGCCCATTGAGGGGAGCAGGGAGAGAGGTAGCCTCCTATTGGCATTGTGGGCCTGGGAAGGAGCTCCCCCACTTTTCACTGACCAGCATCCTGCAGGGTTAAACCTGCGGACTACACATTGGTCACAGACCTCTCCCACCCTCCATCATGGGGAGGTGGTAGCGTGGTGGTATTGTCACTGGACTGGTAATCTAGAGACCCAGGACAATGCTCTAGAGACCCGGGTTCAAATCCACCATGGCAGATGGTGAAATTTGAATTCAATAAAAACCTGTAATTATAAGACTAAGATGACCGTTGCTGATTGTTGTAAAAACCCCGCCTTGTTCACTAATGTCCTTTAGGGAAGGAAATCTGCTGTCCTTACCTGGTCTGGCCCACATGTGACTCCAGATCCACAGCAGTGTGGTTGACTTTTAGATGCCCTCTGAAATGGCCTTGCAAGCCATTCAGTTCGAGTACAATTAGGGATGGGCAGCGACATCCACATCCCCTGAATGAATTAAAACAGAAAGTTAATTAGAGCAGCTGTGCCCTTAAGTTGGACATTAAATGACCATTAAAGGGCTTCCATTGGGCCATGGCCAAGTGGCACGACCCACCATTCGTAAAATGGTGGCGAGTTGGTTATGGGTGAGCTAGCAGCAGACACATTATTGATGGCATGGGACCTTAATTTTCAGTCCATTTGCCTGTTTTCCTGCTCGCAAGGGGCGGATAAAATTCAGACCCACATATCATTTAGAAAAGTCAGCAAATATTTCTGTTATCTAACAGTTTGTTTGTGTCCAATTAAATTGATCTGCTGTTAACAACTATTACATTTAGTTCATTTGGGCAGAGGGGTAATACTATTTTTGCTTCTTCAGAGCTGTAAATGTGAAGTTCTGAATTATAATTACGTTGAAACTATAATTTAAAATCCTTGGCCATAGATCATTACCAGCCGTTTTACTATAACACATTGATAATTTTGCTCCCTCCAACAGATTGGTCTAAATTAAATGGCTCAGACTACTTTACCTCAGGATAGGACAGAGGCCAAGAATAGTAAGAGCGAAGAAACTTCAAATACTGACAATGTGCTGAAATATACATGATATAATTTAGCTCAATGAGGATGATATGAGCTATATGATATATTTTACATTGAACTAGGTCACTCTGATTAGAACAATAATTTATTAATTACTTTAAGGAAGGTAAATGTCAAAGACTAAGCTCAGTTTTTTAATTAGCAGCAGTACCTGATGGAAGTGGCAAGATGCTATTTGTTCAAATCAAAAACTGAGCTTCAGACAGCCTTTTCACTGCTTTTATTTCACGTTTATCACTATCAATAATTTTAATGCAGAATGAGTGACATATATATGGAAAAAAAGACTTGTATTTATATAGCTGACCAATGAAGTGTAACAGCTAAACTTTAAAGAACAAGTTCCCACAAACATGGTGGGGCTGCATGGTGGCCACAGTGGTTAGCACTGCTGCCTCTCAGCTCCAGGGGCCCAGGTTCGATTCCAGCCTTGGGTAAATGTTTGTGTGGTGTTTGCATGTTCTCCCCGTTTGTATGTGGGTTTCCTCTGGGTGCTCTGGTTTCCTCCCACAGTCCAAAGATGTGCAGATGGATTGGATATGCAAAATTATCCCTTAATGTCCTAAACTGTGTAGATTAGATGGGATTAGCCATGGGAAACCTGTGAGGTTACAGGGATAGGGCAGGAGAGAGAGTCTGGGTAAGATGCTCTGTCAGAGAATCGGAGTAGACTCAATAGGTCAAATGACCTCTTCTACACGGTAGGGATTCTATGAAACAACAATCGGTTATGGATAAATGTTGGTCAGGACACCAACAGAACTTCTCTCTTATCATGAGATTTGTTTGCATTTGCACTCTTGTTAGAAGACTTCTAATAAGAAAAGAGTTCATCGAGAGACAGCATACACATTACAGAGCTTCCCCTGAGACCTCCATATCATCTTTTACTGTCCAAGATTCTTAAATGCTGTGTTCACAATATATTGTGTTACAATTTCAAATCAATAAGGTAATATTAAAATGTAAGTTTTGAGAGGAAAGAAAAGAAATACAAAAATAAGTGTGTTAATTATATAAAAGGGTTTTAACAGTATTTAAAGTAATAATTATCAATATTCTCTTCCAATTCATTGTCAACCTTGAGGTAGACTATCGTTGCTTTTATTTCTATATAGTGCAAATCCAACCTGATTAGAGGATAAGCAAATTTCAGCAAATCTATTAACTGTTTTAAAACTGTATTCTATTAGCAGTATTTTAATAATTATACTTTACAAATAGCAAACATTCAGGTTATTAACACATGAAATGCAAGCTTCATTTTCTCAGTATAGTCTATTCCCTTGGAATCATGTTAGCAATGATCTTTCACTAAAGTTTATGAACATAGATCATAGAATCCTACAGTGCAGAAGGAGGCCATTCGGCCCATTGAGTCTGCACCAATCACAATCTCACCCAGGCCCTATCCCCATAACCCCATACATTTACCTTGACACTAAGAGGCAATTTAGCATGGCCAATCCACCTAACCCACACATCTTTGGACTGTGGGAGGAAACCAGAGCACCCGGAGGAAATCCACGCAGACACAAGGAGAATTGAACCCTGGTCCCTGGCGTTGTGAGGCAACAGTGCTAACCACCGTGCCATCGTGCCGCTCCATTGTGGGGCTTCATTCACGTTACGAGCTACTTATAGTGCACCACACATTAAATCTCTACCTGTGCAATTTTAATGCAATCGCTAACGGATTAAAAAGAAACAGGTTGATAGCAATATTATGTAGGTATTTAATCACCAAAGTATTTAAATACCTGCAACTCAAACGCATACAGATCAGCTAAATGGTTACATCTCAGAGCCAGATAAAACAGGAAAAATAAAGGACGTTAAAGCAAAAGAAAAGTATAAAGTGCTGAACAAGGTGTCCAGGGTAAATCACATGAACAGGACACCCACCTGAAATGTAGTGTCAGGAATTTGAATCTTGAAACTGAAGGATTGAATTTTATCAGTGCTAAAACAGCAAACTACGATGTCAGTAGAAAGCACCAATGGACTGTTTGTTTAATGCTGATCTCAGGATTCCTACCAGTCCAAAAATGGATTAACATTTGCCAAACGTAAGGGGAGGGGAGGGGGAATCAATGCTGACTGTGTTAGAATAATTAATGACTTGGAAGATTTGGGGGACGTTTAAAATGTTAAAAATAATTTGACAGGATAAATATGGAGAAACTATTTCCTCTGGTAAAGGAATCAAGGAAAAGGGGGTAAAATTAGTGATAGGCCACTCAAGAAGCGATCGTCCACAACACAAATGCTGTTGGAATTCTGGAACTCACTTCTCTCCAAAAGACTGTCAATGCTTGAACAAATGGATCGTTCAAGCCTGAAATAGACACATTTTTGTTAGGTAAGGGTATCGAGGCAAACGAACAAAAGCAGTAAATAGTGTTGAGGTACAGATCAGTCACAATCTAATAGAAGTGGCAGAGCAGGTTGGAAAGGCTTAATTTATCGTGTTCCAAATGCGGGTAAGTTTCGATTTTTATAGCATTTAAAAAGTGAATATTTTACTCCACTTCAGGCCTGGAATTAATAAAGTTAACCATACTAAGAGATTGTGAGGTATCATAATTGAGTGCGTTTATGTGGGGTGGCATGGTGGCACAGTGGTGGTCCCTGCTGCCTCACAGCGCCAGGGACCCGAGTTCAATTCCAGCCTCAGGTTACTGTCTGTGGAGTTTGCACATTCTCCCCATGTCTGCGTGGGTTCCTCTGGGTGCTCCGGTTTCCTCCCACAATCCAAAGATCTGCGGGTTAGTTTGATTGGCCATGTGAAATTAACCCTAGCGTAAGGGGGATTAGCAGAGTAAACATGAGGGGTTATGGGAATAGGGCATGGATGGGATTGTGGTCGGTGCAGACACGATGGGCTGAATGGCCTCCTTCTGCACTGTAGGGATTCTATGTAGTGCCTTTAGTGCTGTATAATTGGACAAATTTGTGACTAAGCCGAAGAAGGAGAGAGGAAAAGTTAAGTTTTAAGGAGGGTCTAAAAGGATGAGAGAGAGAGAAGCAGCAGCTGTGGTCACATTTTAGGAAGGGAATTCCAGAGTTTAGGATCTGATAACTGAAGACGTGGCCACCACTGATGGGGTGAAAGGAGAATAAAAGGCAAAAAGAGCCCAAGATAAAGAAACATCGAATTCTCAAAGTCGTGTTGGACTGGAGGAGTGTGGGGAGATGAGGCAGGATGAAAAAAATGAAGAAACCTGAACATGAATTTAAAATTTGAGGTTTTGGTGGAGTGGAAGTAATTGAGCATAGGAAGGTGGGTGAATGGGAGTTGGCGCTGATTAACATACACATGGCATCCTGGAGGATATAGCATACAGACCTTTGAATGAATTGAAATTTATGGAAGGTGGGAGACCAGTCAAGAAAGCATTGGAAGAGCCAAGTCTAGATGTGAGTGAGAGTTTCTGAATCAGATCAGAATCAGGGCAGAGATGGGTGATGTTATGTCGGTGGAATTAGGTAGTCTTAGTGACGGAGCAGATACAAAATCAGGAGCTCAGTTCAGGATTAAATAGGACACCAAGGTTGCTAACAGTCATTCAGCCTGGCATAGTGGGTGAGGAAGGAAGGAAGAAATCAGGTAACAAAGCTTGTAGGAAAAGGCGATGTCCTTGGCCTGGCAAATATTTAATTGGAGGAAATTCTAAGTCATTAGAACTGGATGCCAAACAAGCAACCTGACATTGCAGAGCAGTCAGATGAAGTAATGGTGATTTAGATCTGGAACACAGCATTATAAATTTGAACAACATAATTGATAGCATGTAGATGAGAAATAAGGGGGGATCAATGATAGATTCTTAAGGGAACGCTAGAGGTAATACGGTGAGGGTGGGACGAGAAGCCATTTTAACAGATTTTCTGGCTGCCACCTCTTGGGTGAGAGTGGAACCAGAAGAGGGCAATCCTGCTCAGCTGGACAATGAGTGGAAACATGAGAGGAAGATGGCATGGCTGATCGTGTCAAAGGTGTTGCCATCAGACTTTTGAATGGACCTACCTATCTTTCTTTGCACCTTAGCTATGACTGTAACACTATATTCTGCACCCTCTCCTTTTCTTCTCTATGAACGGTATGCTTTGTCTGTATAGCATGCAAGAAAAAATACTTTTCACTGTATACCAATACATGTGACAACAATAAATCAAATCAAATCAAGAAAGCCCCTATACCAGTTGACATGTCGATTACTCCAAAGGCTAACGCACCGAGCCCTCCACATACAGGATATGCTGACAGAAAGTTTCTGGTGATTCACACTAAGGACACTGGCCAGAGAAGGACTGTAACACCACGAACCAGCATAACTATATGCTCAGAGCACCAGAGCAAACCGAACACGAGGTTCCAGGACTTTATTACCACGGGGGCTTAGAACTGGCTTTCGAATTTCAGCTTTCAATGACAAAAACCTTGGCGGGGGGGGGGGGGGGGGCGGCTGCAACCACTTAGTTTGTGCCTCTCTGTATATGTAAACAGTTTTGCATTGTTAGCCTGTTTAATTTGTACGTTTCACAATGGTCTGGACATAGGTTCCTGTTGTTACGTCTCATGCCACCAGAGGTTCCAACTAACCCAGTAGATGCAGAGCGAGTGGTCATGTGAGAATATAATCATGTGGCTACAAAATGGGTCACATGGCGGAAGCACGGGAGTTATCCTTGGGAGCGCAGGCAGAGCACAAGTGTTGAAATAGCTGCTAAGCTGGTGAATCAACTATTCTTTGTTGAAAGTCCTTGCTGTCAGTGATTCAGGAACGCACTACATTTACAAATACAATAATATAACATTCCCCTTTCCCTGAAAAAACACATTCTATATCAATATAACTGTATAACAGTTATATTGTTATATCAATATAACAATATAACTATATCAATATTCCGTTATTCAAGAAAGGGAGAAGAGATAGCCCGGGAAATTATAGACCGGTGAGTCTAACCTCAGTGGTTGGTATGTTGATGGAGAAGATCCTGAGAGGCAGGATTTATGAACATCTGGAGAGGAATAGTATGATCAGAAATAGCCAGCATGGCTTTGTCCAAGGCAGATCATGCCTTACGAGCCTAATTGAATTTTTTGAAGATGTAACTAGACGAGGGAAGAGCGGTAGATGTAGTTTATATGGATTTCAGCAAGGCGTTTGATAAGGTGCCCCATGCAAGGCTCATTGAGAAAGTGAAGAGGCATGGGATGCAAGGGGACATTGCCTTGTGGATTCAGAACTGGCTTGCCTACAGAAGGCAAAGAGTGGTTGTAGATGGGTCTTTTTCTGAATGGAGGTCGGTCACCAGTGGAGTGCCCCAGGGATCTGTTCTGGGACCCTTGCTCTTTGTGATTTTTATAAATGACCTGGATGAGGAAATGGAAGGATGGGTTGGCAAGTTTGCTGATGACACAAAGGTTGGTGGGGTTGTGGATAGTGTAGAGGGATGTCAGCAGTTGCAACAAGACTGGGCGGAGAAGTGGCAGATGGACTTCAACCCAGATAAGTGTGTGGTGGTTCATTTTGGCAGGTCGAATAGGATGAAAGAATATAATATTAAGGGTAAGATGCTTGGCAGTGTGGAAGATCGGAAGGATCTTGGGGTCCGGGTTCATATGACGCTCAAAGCAGCGTCGCAGGTGGAGGCTGTGGTTAAGAAGGCGTATGGAATACTGGCCTTCATCAATAGAGGAATTGAGTTTAGACATCGGGAGATAATGCTGCAGCTGCATCGGACCCTGGTCAGACCCCACCTGGAGTACTGTGCCCAGTTCTGGTTGCCTCATTACAGAAAGGATGTGGAAGCCATAGAAAGGGTGCAGAGGAGATTTACAAGGATGTTGCCTGGATTAGGTGGCATGCCTTATGAGGATAGGTTGAGAGAGCTAGGTCTTTTCTCCTTGGAGAGGCGAAGGATGATGGGTGATCTGATAGAGGTGTACAAGATGTTGAGGGGTATTGATAGAGTGGATTCTCAGAGGCTTTTACCCAGGGCTGTAATGGTTGCCACAAGAGGTCACAGGTTTCGGGTGCTGGGGAGTAAGTACAGAGGAGATGTTAGGGGTACGTTTTTCACTCAGAGGGTGGTGGGTGCGTGGAATCGGCTGTCGGTAGTGGTGGTGGAGGCGGATTCGATAGCGTCTTTTAAGAGACTTTTGGATAAGTTCATGGAAGTTAGTAAGATAGAGGGTTATAGGTAAGCCTAGTCAGTAGGGACATGTTCGGCGCAACTTGTGGGCCGAAGGGCCTGTTTGTGCTGTGGCTTTTCTATGTTCTAAAGGTTGAGAAAGCTGAGGAGGGATTGTTCACAATGATCAGTCACCGAGGATGTTACAAGTGATTTTAATTAGAGACATTTAAGTACTGTGGCATGGACACAAACCTGATTCGAAAGTTTCAAAGGTGGTTTCTAGAAAACTTGGCCCTTGATTTGTAAGGCGACAACATGTTCAAGAGTTTTGGAGAGGAATAGGATGTTGGACGTTGGGCATTAGTTACAAGGACAGAAGCGTCAAAAGTAGTTTTTTGAGGAGAGTGGCAATGATGGCAGATTTCAAAGGTGTGGGTTAGTGCCTTAGCTAGCACGGGGGCCTGGAGGGGAAGTTGGATGGTCAGCATTTTAATGGGAATAGGGTTGATTGAACAGGAGGTGGATGGACAAGGTGAATTCAGAAATGGCATGAAGAGAGATAAGAGAAAAATGTGGATCGAGCTTTTTATTAGAATGCTTGGATATATTATAGATGTTAATATACAGTGGAACCGATGCACATGGAATTCAGGGGCACAGGCACAAATCCATAAGAAATGCACTACTCACAGGCAGTACTGCTGTCAATATAAATGACAGTGAAGGCTACCACTCCCATCAAAAGTAATACCTTAGGGCTCTTCGAGGTACCTATGCTGGACTTATCAGGAATTAATCACTTTAATATGTTCTCTTTCTTCAGTGAGATAGTTGTGGATGTGCTCTGCTGAAAAGTTCTTTATTTAGTTAAAGTAGTAATTATTTAGTAAGTGCAATGTGTTACCTATTTATTAAATATAGTCAGGAATGTGATTATTTCTGAATGGAAAAATTAAGATAATTTGCTTTTAATGTAGGATTTCATAAACATTTGGAGATTTATAATGAATTAAACATTCCAGTCGCTTGAACAATGTGGTAAACTTGCTTCTGTAAAGGTATAATTTTCAGAATTAATTATAGCAATTGATGCAGCTCCTCATGTGCTGCCAGCAATACTCTGGAGCTTGATTACAGATTGCTATCTAAAGATTACATCAGGACTTACATCAGTTCAGGTGAGTGCACACAGTGCAGCTGAGCCTCAGCTTCATTGAGTTGGACGCACCTCAATATTAATATTCAACACCAGAAATAACCTGATCACGGCTGCATTCACTTGAGAGCATGGAGAAACTCCCTCCACAGTGTCCAAGATCCCCCAGGTTGTTTCCATCAACCTACGGAGGATACGAGTAAAAAATAACTTCCCACAGCCGATGTTCAAATTCAGTTCAACTTTAGACAAAAGATAGTTATCTTTGTGGGCATTTTGCTCAATACAATCATAACGAGGGAAGAGTTGCAGCAGGAGTGTGGGGCACAGTGTGATCAGGGAACAGTGTACTACGTATACAATGTTAACTTCTGGAATTTGAGACATCCAGTAAGTTATTCACGAACTATAACTTTAATTTGACATTTAGAATTTGACTTAGAACTTTAGAAGTGCAAATGAAGTAGCAATAAAAACAGAAATTGCTAGAAAGACTCAGCAGGTCTGTCAGCATCTGTGGAGAGAGAAACAGAGTTAACGTTTTGAGTCCATGTGATTTTTCTTCAGGGCTGAACGAGGGCAGAAATGTGATGGATCATATCGTTGGGGAGGGGAATCAGAATAGAAGGTCAGGAATGAATGGGAGCTCAGGAGAGATTAACAAACATATCATTGATACAAGACAAAGGGACTGTTAATGGTGGTCAAAGTCTAAGGAAAGTGCTAATAATGGCATAAAGAGATGATAACAGAACGTGCTAACAGCAACATAAATAGCAAGCTAGTTTAGGTACCTAGTTAACAGAAACTGCCTGTATGGCAGGGGCAGTTTACTGTCACAAAAACTGAAAAAAGCTGGAAAATCTCAGCAGGTCTGACAGCATCTGTGGAGAGAGAATAGAGCCAATGTTTCGAGTCTGGATGACCCTTCGTCAGAGCCCAGACATCTTGCTGTCAGCTAGCTGACAGTGGATGCCTGAATAAATTAATCACTGTAAAAGGAAACTGACATAGTCGCTGCAACTTGGGTGTGAGTCATAAACTGTCTATGTATATATATATATATATATTGCTACTGCACAGAGTGAATGGGAAACAGAATGCTGTGTTAAACAGAGTGCTAAAGTCAGAAATTTGGTGCAGGTGCAAATTTGTCCATATTAAGTTTAAGAAAGCATACTCCAGTCCCAAACAAGAATGTTAAATTTAACAAGTACAATTATATAGGTATGGAGGGGAGAGCCATCTAGATAGATTGGATAAGTAGACTAAAAGCTACAGCAGTAAATAAACAGTGGGAAATAATTAAAGAAACACTTTGGGGTGAATTTTCCCCCCGCGTGCCAGGGGGATCATAGCGAGCGAGGGGCTGATCATGGAAAGGTCCATTGACCTCAGGTGGGATTTTCCAGATTCGGAGCGAGTGCGGCCAGAAAATCCTGCCCTTCAAATATTCAACAAAAATACATTCCATTGAAAAACAAACACTCCATCCATGGATTTACAAGAGAAGTTAAGGATACTGTTAGCAAAAAAAGTTTTATAATATTGCAGAGAATAATAGCTTGATAATTAGGAGAGTTTTAAAACCAGCAAAGGGCGACCATAAAGTCGAAAGAAAGGGAAAAAATGGAATGAAAATAAAATAACCAGGAATATAAAAGCAAATTGAAAGAGCTTTCCAAAAGCTTTCAATAAGATGCCACAGAATTGAAATGTACAAGATTTTAAAGGAGTTTGGCACGGTAGATGCAGAGAGATTTTTCCCTTGGTTAAGTAGCCTAGAACATGAGGGCACAGCTTCAGGATAAGGTGTTGTTCATTTAGGGATGAAACGAGCAGAAATGTCTTCGCTCAGGGGGTTGTGAAACTTTGAAATTCTCTCCTCAAGAGTGCTGTAGAAACACCATTATTGAGTATACGTAAACAGATTTTTCTCTCTCGCAGGGAATATGGGGAGCGGGTGAGGCATTCGATCAGTCATGATCATAATGAATGTTGATCAGGCTTGAAAGGACTTATGGGACGGGATTTTTCGGCCGCGCTCTCCCCAAAACCAGAAAATCTCACCTTGAGGTCAACAGACCTTTGCATGATCTGCCCCCCGCCTGCTACGATTCCTGTGGCGGCAGGACGGGAAAATTCCCCCCCCCATGGTCTACTCCTGCTTCAATTACTCATGTTTTTAAGTGGGCAGCTTATCTAGGTCAGGAGAATCAGGCAGCATGGCGGAAGACAAAAGCCCACCAGGTGCAACCCTTGTCAACATATGCACAGGCTGTATTGGCCCTGCAGAACCTCTCCAAAGGTTAGTGACTCTGATAAGGTGCCCCATGATAGATAAATGAACAAGGTGAGAGAATGAGGTGTTAGGTCAAGTGGCAGAAAAGAGTGCTAGCTGCCTTCTCACAGGCTCCCATCTTATTTTCTGTCCCCCACCACACCTTCAACCGTATCTCCACAATGTTGGGGAAAAAAATCAAGCGCCAAGTGAATTTCACAGCTAACAATCTTAGCAGTGCCACCATCCTTACAGCATTTGAGATTGCATTGTAGAAAGATAAAGACCCAAGGTTCAGCTCATTCGCCTGACATTTTTCACTCTGCCATTTCCACAGGGGTGTTAACCAGTTAAAAATAAATTGGTTAACACCATCAGCTGAATATGTTCAACATTCTGTTATCACAGAGCATAATTTCATGGCCAATATTTCTTCATTCTCCAACACTTTGCTTTGGTGGAGAAAATTCAAATGTGCATTGCTTTCAGTTCAATACTGAAGTCTATTGGCATTAGAGAGAGTGCAGAAAAGATTCATGAGAATGGTGCCAAGGATGAGGAACTTAAGTTATATAAATAGATTGGAGAAGTTGAGACAGTTTTCCTTGGAGAAGAGAAGCTTGAGAAGAAATTTGATAAAGGTGTTCAAAATCATGAGAGACCTGGGCAGAGTAAATAGGGGAAAATTTAATACTTACCTTTAGCATCTTACCCTTCTTGTTCCTGACTCCCTCAGGAGTTGCAATTTGATCGAGACCAATTGTGAGCCAGTCCTCAGTTCCCCTACCAACTAGAGTGGGGTTCCAGCATAAGGTGCAGAGCGGCTTCCTAGGGTGTCACTCGGGAAGAGGGGAAGAAAATGAGGGGGAAAGCTGCTTGTGGTTTAGCTCCCGGTACCGCTACAGGACAATTTCAAAATGTCAAATGCATTTCGTATGAAATATGAAATCTCCTTTGACTTCCCATTGAACTGAAACGGATATAACAATGACATTCTCACATTTTCCACAGTTAATTACACTACTGATGTATGGCTGCCCAGCAACTAAATACCCCCAGCTGAAACCAAATATTAAACAACAAACCTGACTACAATATGTCAACCGGGTGATTTGTGCAATTTTTGTTTGCTGTGCCTGCAACTTGTGGCACTTTAAAAGCAATTTACAAAAAACTCCAATTTGTAAAAGTATTGTCTGATCATTAGACTGTCATTTGTTATAATAAGATCTATTAAGACTTATTATCATTGCCTACGGTGCAATTATATCAGGTTTAGTATTAAGCTTTGTGTGATTTTTAAAGTTATTTTTAAAGTGACATTGTATGGTTGACTTAGGAGGAAAGTGACAAACATGAAGTAATGCAAAATAATTACTCCATTTAATCGGACCTGTAATTTTCCTGATATAAAGCAAACCGCCATTCGCACGTAGACAATAAAGAAATAATTGCCCAAGCATTGAACTATTTTCTTGCATTAAAGCAAAAGGATGTAGTGATATATATAAATGTGTATGACATTTATAAAATTAAGTTTATAAATAATAATAAGAAAAATACAAATCCTACAAATCTGAAATAAAACAGAAAATAATTTTGGTGAACTTGCCCACATCCAAAACATCCTTTACAGATGTTAATGGATCCCTTGTGTCTTGCAACTCTTTTCTGTAAATTGTATCAATAGGATTGAAATTCAAGCCCTGAAATTGTACCACTGGAAGAAGGGAGGACATGACACACAACCATTGCTTTGATATGGACCAGGCCTAGCTGGAAGTTGCAATTTCAGTTCATTGAAATGTTCAAACATTTGGTAGGCAATGCATATCTACTCTGCCACACCACAGGCCAGAATCACCTGGTGAGTTGGGACCTCAATCCAAGCAACATCTGAACCGGAAGACATTGGAGTGGCAAAGGAAAATAACCGGAGAGACCAGGTTCTGCTGTAACAACAGTATATAAAAGCTGTTCCCATTTAAAGAGGCAAGTCTGGGGGAATCTGCTAAGGTTAACAGCCATGAAGAGGCCAAAAGAAAAAGCTTTCAGTTTTTGACAGCCTGATATTTTTACGAGTACTGGCAGAACACAGTGGCTTTTTGGGGTCAGGTGACCTCTCTGAATCAGTAAATGAAAGTACCGTGGAAGCTGATAGCAGTGCCAATTTACCAGAGCTCTTCCACCATGTTGTAAAAAGATATGAAGACATCACCAGAACAGTAAAAATAATCTTGATCTATAACTCTCTCCTGCACTCAATTTGTGCTCGAGTATCAGTGACATCCTCTATAATAACATTCAAGTCCAGGATCATCAGCAACCAGCAGAAAGTGCAACATGAAGATTAATTCTCCCTCTCGAAGCATCATAATTGGCATCTTTTGTTAAATGCCAACATTGAGCTGGGTAGGTCTCAACACCTATCAGAGCTGACGGGGGTCACAGGGGCTTTCAGAAGAAGGCACAACTAATATTCTGTCATCAGAGGAGCAAGCCAGCCATGAGAACAGAAAGTCAGAGACTACGGGGAGAGGACTACCAGCTATTAGATCATTCATTAAGCCCTACAGACATTTTTTAAAAATTCACTCAGGGAATACAGATATTGTTGACAAGGCCAGCATTCAGTGTTCATCCCTAATGGTAGTGAGCCACCTTCTTGAACCACTACAGCACAAGTGGTGTACAAATACTCATGATGCTGTTCAATCAGGAATTCTAGGATTTTGACCTCTCAGTTTCACTTTATGGTCCATATGGAAACTAATTTTGCATACATTGTTTGTTCATTCAAAAATCACTTATGAATGCATAGTAATAATAAAAAGAGAGAAAATTATCCTATCACAGATGCTTAACTTTAATTAATATGTATTAAAAAAGCTATTCCAATGCATTAAAAAAATTAGTCAGTGAATTCCATCATGAATGCATATTCTCATCCATTCATCAAACCCTGTTAAAGTTCTTACAGAGAAGGGCACAAGCAAGTGGTGATGAACGAATGGTGAGATAATTCCAAGTCAGGATTCTGTGTGACTTGGAAAGTTGGTCCAAAGAGAGAAGTCATTGGCCCTGATGCTTCTCCTGTTCCTGGGTCCCTTATTCCACACCTTCCGCCACCCCTCCCACCACCCACACCTAATTTAACCCTCACCCTCAGTTATGCATGATATTATTCCCCTTTCAAAATTCACCAATCAATTCAACAAACAATAACAGAAAGAGCCTAGGAAAATGATAATGCCCATTGGTCTCACAGGACAAGGTAGAATAATCAAATGACTCCTGAGCAACAAAGTGGAAAGATTGAATTACATAGAGCTGCACTGTCAATGAGAAGTGTTGGAATCCGCAGGTGTCTCTGTGTGACTTAAACTTTTAAGCAGTCAGAGGACAAAGACTGAATGATTCACAATTGTATTTGTGTTTTCCTGATCAGCAAGTCTAAAGACTCTGTTGATTGCTTGTTCTTACTGCAATATATTTTCAATATCTACTATGTAACATCATGATATTTCAATACCTCAAAAAATGCATTAAAAATACCAAGATATATTTGGATAATAGGTAAGCAGACAAGGACAAGATTGAAATCAATGGAAAAGATTCTGGAGAATCATTTGCAACGTAAAACAGATCACTGATTCACTATGAGCCCACTACGGATTCCTGCCCTGGCAATTCACCCTTAAAGTCTGTTCACAGTAAACTGCCATGAGCAAAAATAATAAACAGAACTTCTACCATGATTCTATGCTCTGTTCACAAGGTCATTATGGATGACAAAGGCCATCTAACCCAGTTCATCTCATTCATCCAGAATGATATATGAATAAATGTGTAAGGAATAGGAGTAGGCCATTTAACTCCTTGAGCCTGCCCCAACATTTGATAACATTGTCAACATTATACCAGTGGCTACAACTCAAAAGTACTTAACTGGCTGTAAAGCAATTTTGGAAATCATGAAGTGTGTTGTATGGATGTAGGTTTTGTCTTTCTTTAATTACAGTTGCATGCAGCAGGCAGAATGACTTAGCAATGATAAAACTGGAGGCCTAACACTAAATCTCTTAAGGAGAATTAATCACAGAGCAATCAACTGATGTTAGGAAGAAGCTACAAAGAAATTGCTACAGTTATAAAACAAATCAAATCTGTAGTTAATACAACCTTACCATTCTGACATCTCTGGCACCAATCCATTGTCACACAACTGCATTGTACACGTTGCATTTACATCCTATCTACAGGATACAAGGAGTAAGGTTTTGTAAAACCTTTCTTTAAGAAATCTCTTAGTGGCAAATAGGGATTTAATTCCTAGACTTTGCAGAAGCAATGCTCAGTTTAACATCGCATCTGTTTTTTTTGTCTGACATTTATTTCAGTGAGGACCTCTGATACACCTCACATCTCATGCCATCAAAATTGTCTTTACCTTAGGGTTAACGTTAGAATGCTATGTACATACTGGTTTAAATTCAAAGAAGTGTACAATATTTAATTTTGTGGTACTAAACCGCAAAACTGAACACTTGCCCCACCCTCAACACCCCATCAACCTTGAACCCACACCCTGACCCTCCAACCTGCCGGCCGTGCCCCATACACACCATCCAATTGGTCCTAAAATTACAGAGATTTCACTTGCCATTTTTCAACCGAGAACACTCTGTTGCTGCGCTGCTGCTTTCGACCTCGGGCAGCTTTGTGGTTTCTTGACAGGCTTTTCAATAAACAATCAGAACTACAAAGCTGCCTGAAGTCCAGAAGTAGCAGCGCAGCAACTCAGTGAACTTGACTTGAAAGACTGACTTGAAAATAAATCGGAACTCTTGGGCTAACAGTTCTGAATTTTTTAAGCCAGTCTTTCAGGCTTGTCCTGAGCTCAGTCAACTTTCTTGAATATCATTGGAGCTGCACACATCCAAGCAAATGGGGAGTATTCCATCACACTCCTGACCTATGCCTTGTTGACGATGGCCAGGTGAGGAGCTGGGAATGGCTTTGCAAAATCTCACTAACTGTCCTGGGTGGAGACAATTCACACCTCTTTAACCTGTGCTTAACCCTCTCTCCACTCACATTGTCTGCACCTGTAAAGACTTGATTACCTGTTAAGACTCGCATTCCAACCATACAGGAAGGATGTAAATAAGATTGAAAGAGTGCAGAGAAGGTTCACAAGGATGTTGCCGGGACTTGAGAAGCTGAGTTACAGAGAGAGATTGAATATGTTGGGACTTTATTCCCTGGAGCGTAGAAGATTGAGGGGAGATTTGATAGAGGTGTATAAGATTTTGATGGGTATAGATAGAGTGAATGCAAGCAGGCTTTTTCCGCTGAGGCTAGGGGAGAAAAAAACCAGAGGGCATGGGTTAAGGGTGAAAGGAGAAAAGTTTAAAGGGAATATTAGGGGGGGCTTCTTCATGTAGAGAGTGGTGGGAGTGTGGAATGAGCTGCCGGATAAAGTGGTAAATGCGGGGTCACTTTTAACATTTAAGAAAAACTTGGACGGGTTCATGGATGAGAGGGGTGTGGAGGGATATGGTCCAAGTGCAGGTCAGTGGGACTAGGCATAAAATGGTTCGGCACAGACAAGAAGGGCCAAAAGGCCTGTTTCTGAGCTGTAATTTTCTATGGTTCTATGGTTCATTATCTTGTAATTGAGTTTGTGTCTATATATGCCCTGTTTGTGAACTGAACTCTTCACTCACCTGATGAAGGGGCAATGCTCCAAAAGCTCGTGCTACCAAATAAACCTGTTGGACTTTAACCTCGTGTTGTGCGACTACTTACTGATCTTATATAAAATCAGCCTCTGAGAGATGTGGCACTCATGTCTTCCTCATTAATTCTGCCAAGGAAATCTGAATGACATCAGCAGAAAATGATGGTAAATGGTGGGCCTGTGGAGATAGTAGATGAGATTCAGTCAGTTCAGATAACTGCTTAGCATTCTTGTACACAGTGAAGCAATAATATAATGTCTTTATATATCTAATTGAACCAGTCTCACAGACCAAGAGAATGACTTAAGGGCCATTTAAGGGCTTCAGCCCACCTTCCAGGATGGCTGCCAGCAAACAATGTTGGGTTTATTAGCAACTGCAAGAGAGGCCCCACATTCAAGGGCACTCTGTGCCCAAACAAGGTAATCAGGAAGTGAGCCCCACCCCCCCCCCCCCCCCCCCCCCAGGAAGTCACCCTGTCCCCTGCTTCCAAACCCCTTCCCCCCCCCCCCTTCAGTGTCAGTGACTCCCCACAACCCTCATCCCCCCGCCTCCCCCCCCCCCCCACCCCATACTAATCTTTCTCCAAGGATACACCAGCGATGTCTGGTGAAGGCCCCAATGGCAGTATTTCTGCCTTACTGGGAGTTTGATCAGATGGGAGGCCTCATGATGCCAAGATGAGTCCCTGACTGGGCCTCCCGGAGAAAAGCGATGTCGGGCTCCCAACAAATCTGTAAGCAATGGGTGAGAATCCCATCGCCCACATTAAATCCTGGCCAACGTTTTAGGTCGATGACCCTTCACTGTTGCTCTGATGAAGGGTCAGCCACCTGAAACTTTAACTCTCTTTCTCTTCACAGATGTTACTGAGTATTTCAGCATTTCCTGGTTTTATCCTAATAGTGCCACATTCTGTTGGCACTTTGCTAATAGTATTATGGTTTTAAGTCGATTTTTTCACATCGACTGAATGCAATAATGTCTAGAAATTCTTAGAGAGAATCTAACAAACTTAACTTTACATTAGCAATATTAATCTGATAACAAGTGATGGATGCACCACCTGGATGGGACTGCTTCAATGTATTTGAGAAAGTGTCATTAGCATTTTCTCTCAAAAAGTACATCAGCATCTGTTTGATAATGAAATGCTTATGTTTATTTTGCTTTTCTCTTGAATTTCAATGCACCTACATAACTTCGAGCTAGACACTGCTTAAATACTTCAGCAGTTGTTCAGTTTAAAAATGTGATAACAATGATAAAATAATTACTGCACTCATAAAACAAAAATAACTTTTTTTTTCATTCCTTTGTGCAAAATTATTTGCAGTAACTTGTGTCTACTTCTAGCGCGATGCTGTCTCTGTTTCCTTTTGGCTTGAAATGTATATACTGTAGATTTGAGATGGGTTTGGAGTGAATTCCAGCCAGTGCCATCTGGTGTAAAGTAATGCACTGTTAAATTACATCAAGATGAGAATGATAACATTCTCTCAGAGTGACTCACTTTGTAGTGAATTGCATTTCACCATTTCCAGCTCAGTGGAGTTACATGGAGCGATTTTAAACAGACGTCAAATGGGCGTGAAGTTGGGATGCCTGAACCATTTTCGGGTTCCAGTCTCATTAGAATACATTCGGCCAGCTGTCCAGCATTCAGTGAGCATTAGTTAATAGCTCGGCAAATGTGTAACTGGATCCAGCGGTTCCCTGAGGGAGCTGAGCCAGAGGTGGATAGTAATAGTGGGGGTGAGTGGTTACATAGCCAGTGACAATAACATCCTTACTTCTCCTGGCCCACAAACCCCTACCAACCTTCTCCCCAAAAAATGTCTTTGGGCCAGCCTTCGGCATTCCCCCCCTGGTTAGCCCACTTGCAAATGATTGTAGTTCTGCTTGAAAATTGAAAATAGGATCTTGCACTTGGCCTAGGATTCTGAGTTGCAGATGAAAGTAACCTTCTTCTGATGTGGGCTGGAGTTCTACAAACGCATTTACATGACCCATGTAAAAGTTGCAACACTGCTTTAGGCACTGAAAGAGCAGACACTGTTTCCCTGCCATTTTCAAATGCCAGAACATTGTAAGTGAAACGAATGTGCTTCCCGTGCCACTAACTTTCCCAGGCTGCTTCAATTACGTAGGAATCATTTTCAAAATGAATCTAAACATTCTGTTACTGCCGTCACAAAGCTAGGTTTTCCGGACCGGCAGATCTGCCATAAGTTGTTCCCTAGGAACACGAATCTCTATGCCATATCGGGATAACATGAGGACCACTGATTTACATTGGATAACGTAAGCACAGTCACCAGATGCCGCCCCCAATCTCCACCCTGCTCTCATGCTCACTAATGGAGGGTGGTTTTAAAGCAACCAAAACTGACAACTTCTCTTGTGCAGTCACAGCATTATCATCTCTCTGCTGGTCGACTCATAGGGTGGGATCGTCCTGTGCCGCCCAAAGTCAATGGATTTTTGGCTGGACTGTCAAATCTCCCGCGGCAGGTCGCATCACATCAGGGCCGGAAAATACCACCACAGACTTGCAGTCCCACTCAAATCTGGGACATCCAGGCTCAGTGTCCCACAGGCTGCCCTAGAAATACAGAAATATTTGTACAGGGGGAGACCAGAACTAAGGATCATAGTTTGAGGATGAGGGGTAAACCTTTTAAAACTGAAATGAGGAGAAATTTCTTCACCCAGAAGGTGGTGAATGTGTGGAATTCACTACCATAGAATGTAGTTGAGGCCAAAACATTGTCTGACTTCAAGAAGAAATTAGATCTAATTCTTGGGGCTAAAGGGATTAAGGGATATGGGGGGAAGGGGATCAGGATATTGAATTCGATGATCAGCCATGATCAAAATGAATGGCGGAGCAGGCTCGAAGAGCCGAATGGCCTACTCCTGTTTCTAGTTTCTATTTTTCTACAGGACAAAAAGCATCCCTTTAAAGATCAGGCAAACAAAGAGTTAAAATAGCTACAATCCCATAAAATACCAGACAATTGATCACCCTGGCCTCATCTCTCTGCAGCAACAGTAATCAACCAGAGAAAACATTATTTTCCAGACTCATGATTGTGAAGTACATCCCTAATGTACAGGCCGTTTGTTCCCCAGAAGCACTGTAATCCAGGAATCAGGACCCTTCTCTCCTGAATCTGGAACAGAAAATTCATTTGCTCTGGTTCTTGGGCTTGGGGCCATGATTGGTCACATAACCGTGCCCATTGGCAACAAGGTGGGTAATGCACAAAATCCATCCAGCCACCACCTTCCCATGGCTATAGTGTGACCACAAACACCACCCAGACAGAACCAGACTCCATTTCAGTGCAGGTGCCCTCCACATACTCCAGAGTAGCTGGAAAGAAATCAGGTGCTCTTTCTCTTTTTGAAAGTGCAGTCCCTCTGAGAGGAGGAGATATTGTTGTGCAGTGGGTAGTGTCCCTGTCTCCAGCCTCGGGTTCGAGTCCCACTCCAAGACTCAATGGTCAAGGAAGGTGCGTTCATAACAGGCTCAGACAGGTTGATTTATCAACCTGCAGATCTTTCCAATGTACCTATGAGAGGAGGTCAGAATGGGAAAGTCTCCTGGACAGCCATACTACAGAAGGCCACAACAAACCATTGCAGTACCTTGCCAAGTATAACCAATGACAAGCAGCCCATGGTTACTAATGTCCTTTTAGGCATGGTACCTGGAGACAGTTCCTATGATAGAAAAGTTTCAACAATGCACTGGAGGCTGCTGAATAATCATGTTTCGGCATTCGGGGACAAGCTATGGTATCCAGGAGATAAGAGGTCTCCCCAATTTAGTGATACTACCTTGGGTGCACTATGTCAAGAGGCCAAAGCCAGGAAAGAGGCCAGGCAGGGGCAGCAAGCCCATGAGACTAACCCTTCAAGATGGTGGTGAGAGTGGTCGATGCCCACACCTTCGCTCCACAAACCTGGCAACAGTATCACAAAAGGTATAACACCCTCACTCGGGCCTGGCCTGGTCAGGCCTGGCCTTTGTTACATGCTTTGTTCTTGTGTGCTTGAAACCTTTTCATTACCAAGTTCAGATTGAACCCAGAAAGTGACTTTAAAGGTAATTTCTACAAATTCCCATTCCCAGAACTTGAAACCCTTTGCTGAGAACACAAATGTCATTCCTTCGAGTCTAGATGACCCTTTGTCAGAGCTCGAAACATTGGCTCTATTCTCTCTCCACAGATACTGTCAGACCTGCTGAGATTTTCCAGCATTTTTCTGTTTTTGTTTCAGATTCCAGCATCCGCAGTATTTTGTGTTTATATTGTTACACAAATGTCATTGGTTTGTTATAAACAAAACCATTCGTTAAGTCAGACTAGTACCTTTATTCAATGTATTTGATCACATACAGCCTGGTTACATCGGCCACACATTACTTAAAACATAATCACACATATGTATGTACGTATTAACACAAAAGACAAGAGAAGGAGCAATAAATTTCTAAACTCATAACCAGCCTTCTCAGGAGGGGTGACCTCTAGTGTGTAGGTGGTAACTGTTTAATCCTCTAACTAAAGATAAAGAATATGCTTATATCCTTTGAGTTTGGTCAGTTTTAATCCAGTTCCCAGCAGATATGATTTTATAGTATAGATTAACATACAACTTAGAAGGCGCATTTCAAGCTGGACTGGGCTAATTAGGCTTTCTTATTAAGCCTACACTTTTAGCAGATCGCATACATTCTGTCAGGGATACAAGCCAACATAATCTATCTTTTGATGGAAGTGAAGACTGACCAAGGAAAGTACACAGGAAGATAACATTTTATGAAATTTCTTGCTTAAGGTCAGCTAACAAGATTGCAAAATATCATTCTAACATTACAGGTTTCATTCATCAAATCTAGTCTGTTGTTTTTCATGGATGGCATGTCCATATTCACAGAAGCATGTAGCAACCATAATGTGGCAATAGAAGATTTGATTTTATCAGGGAAATCCTTCACTGGCTTTGGCAGCTCCAGGAACCATAGGGATAAAGCAACATGTTCCCATTTCCACCCTGGCCATTCTGATCGCTGGTCAGCCTGTAGGCCCTGTATCAGAAGGCCCTTTTAATGTGTAAATCAAGATGCTCTGATGTACATACGATGCTTATTACTGTTCAGGGAATGAACTGATGACAATTCATCCAGTTTCATCCAAAGGTGCTACCCAAGAGGATCAAAAACAATTTTCAGTTGCTGAACTGGAGCGGCACGGTGGCACAGTGGTTAGCACTGCTGCCTCACAGCTCCAGGGACCCAGGTTCGATTCCAGCCTCACGTCACTGTCTGGACGGAGTTTGCATGTTCTCCCTGTGTCTGTGTGGGATTTCTCCCACACTCCAAAGATGTGCAGGTTAGGTTGATTGGCCATGCTAAATTGCCCCTTAGTGTCCCAAGATTTGTAGATTAGGGGGACTAGTGGGGTAATTGTGTGGGATTATGAGGATAGGCAAGATGCTCTTTCAGAGAGTCAGTGTAGACTTGATGAGCTGAATGGTCTTCTGCACTGCAGGGATTCTATGGAATTTTGTCGGGTTCAGGAGAAGCAGGAGTGGAATTTATTCAGCTGGGGGCAAGTTTCCCTTGTATTGTTTTTCTTTAGGCTAATTATATCAATTTTCTGAGTGATTTCAGATCATCTAGATTACTCCAAACAAAGGTAAATCAGCCAACCAGAAGCAGACACAAAGCTGGGATGTGCTGCCTTTGATTGATACTGGTCCTATATAGGGCATTAGAAAGACAAATTAAACCAGCAAATCCATCGGTTTTTATAAATGGAGAGCCAGACCTGAGCAATTCATTCATTTGTTGTGTCACATTACTCACGTTTCTTCATTTCATGAAATGAATGCTTCTTTAACTCCTCTGCTCAGATCATTCTGAAAATCATTTAGGTCATTGGTTTCTGATTTCCCAAGATACATGTTTTGGTAAGAATTGTAGCTAAATAATTTATTTATCACAAACTCACAGTGCCCGTGCCTGCACCAGGACATAGAATGAAGTAGCTGTTATTTGAATAATAGCTATGTAATGTAAAGATAAAATGTAGGGCGGCAAGGTGGCACAATGGTTAGCACTGCTGCCTCACAGTGCCAGGGACCCAGATTCAATTCTGGCCTCGGGTCACTGTCTGTGTGGAGTTTGCACATTCTCCCTGTGCCTGTGTGTGGGTTTCCTCTGGGTGCTCCGGTTTCTTCCCACAGTTCAAAGATGTGCGGGTTAAGTTGATTGGCCATGCTAAAAGACCCTAATCAGGGGATTAGCAGGATAAATATGTGGGGTTACTGGAATAGAGCCTGGGTGGAATTGTGGTCAATGCAGACTCGATGGGCTGAATGGCCTCCCTCTGCACTGTAGGGATTCTATGAAGTATATTTTCATGGCCTCAGACAGCCAATAAAAAACTTGAGTAACAGTAAAGTTGGCATAAGGAATTTAAATGCAACTATTTAGGTTGGCACTCCAGCGCAGAACTGAGGGAATGTTGCACTATCAGAGGTGCTGGCATTTGGCTGAGCTGTTAGACCAAGGCCCTATCTGCCCTCTCGGGTGGATCCTATGGCACTGTTTCTAAAAGGAGCAGCTGCACCCTGGCTAATATTTATTCTTTAACCAACGTAACAACACAGATGATCATTTATCATACAGATCATGGATCTTGCTGTGTAGAAATTGACAGTCATGTATCCTGTATCACAGCAGTCAGTGTGATCGGGATTTTCCAGCAGATGCAGCGAACCAGCCAAAAATCCACCGGCTTCGGCAGCACCGGTAAGTCCGACTGGCGGGCAGGACCAGAAAATCCTACCATACATTTCAAAAATACTTCATTGGCTATAAAGTTCTTTGGGACATCTTGAGGCAAAGAAAGGTACTGGCTAAACCAAACCTTTCTTTTTTAAGATGACAAAGACTGAGATAGGTACATTTTTGACGAATTAGGGTATCTGGAGCTAAGGCACGCAAATGGAATTTTGATAAAGAGTAACTCACCTCCTGACATCGTAAATCCTTTCCACCATCTGCAAGGCACAAGTCAGGAGTGTGACAAAATACTCTCCATTTTTCTGGATGAGTGCAGCTCCAACAACACTCAGGCAGTTTGACACCATCTAGGACAAAGCAGCCTGCTTGATTGGCACCCCATCCACCAACGCAAACATTAGGTTCCTCCACAACTGACACACAGTAACAGCAGTGTGTAACATTTAGGAGATGCATTGCAGTAACTAATCAAGCCTCCTTTGACAGCACCTTCCAAACCCATGACCTCTGCTCTGAAGGACAAGGGCAGCAGATACATGGGAACACCACCAACAGGAAGCTCCCCTCCGAGCCACACACAATATCCAGACTTGGAACCATATCATTGTTTCATCACTGTCGCTAGTCAAAAACCTGGAGCTCCCTTCCTAACAGCACAGTGGATGCACCTACACCACATGGACTGATGCGGTTCCAGAAGGCAGCTCACCATCACCCCCTGAAGGGCAATTAGGGATGGGCAATAAAGTGCTGGCCTTGCCAGTGATGTCCACATTCCATGAAAGAATAAAACAAAGGGGGCAGGGACCCTCCAGACAAATGCTCAGGAGGCACTGAGAATAAGTAACAGATGTCAATGCCAGGAATGTTGCTCATTGAATCTGGATACAATGCAGGAAGAAGGTTAATGATCTTACATCAGTTGTCAAGAGAGGAGAGTTCCTCATCAAATGCCATATCCTCTCAACTGCTACTAATACATCTGTATCTTTTCTTTAATAAGGAGATCAGTACTGTACACAATACTCCAGATGTGATCTCACCAATGTCCTATACAACTGAAGCATAACCTCCCTACTTTTGTAATCAATTCCCCTCACAATAAACAGTAACATTCCATTAACTTTCCTAATTACTTGCTGTACCTGTAAACTAGCCTTTTGTGACTCACGCACAAAGACACCCAGATCCCTCTGCACCTCAGAGATCTGCAATCTTTCATTTAGATAATAAGCTTCTTTTTTATCCTTAAGCAAAGAATCCATCCCATTCTCACAGTTTCTCCACCGCCATCGCATCTGTTCTGATGCTATCACCTTTGAAATGGCGCTTCTGACATGTTTGCATTTTGCCTTAACCGAGGCTTCTCTCCCACATATTGTTGACAGGGCACTCAACCGGGTTCAATCCATTTTTAATGATCTGCTCTCTCAATATGTTTGAGCACCAGTGACTCAGGAAGTCTTGCGTTCTTATGGCAGGACACTGCTGATATCTGCAGTCTCCTGGAACAAGACCTCCTTCCCATAGGAGCAAGTGGATATGTATTGCAAGAGGAGAAAGGAGAGGCGTTTGATTTTATAACGTGGAGAGGAGGAACAGCACTATTTGTGATTGGTGACTATGAGGCATGGGTGTGAGAGGGCAATAGGATGAGAGTGAGTGTGAATGCCTGCTGTTTGGAGCGGATGTGAGTTCCCTGCAGAGACAGAAGTGAGTGGAATGTGTTGTCCCGAGGAGCGCAGTGCACCAGAATACTGGGCAAGTCAGAGTTTGGAGATTGACACCTTTCCAGATCTCCTTGAGGAGTTCTGTCTAATTTATATCACGCACAGTTCTTTTGTTCCTCTGTGCAAGGCCCTAATTCCTTCTTTGATATTGAGTAGCCAGATCCTACAGCAGAACGCTTCCGTAGAAAGTGAGACAAATTCATGGATAATCCATCCAATACAAATACCTGACAGTGAATTCAGTGAACCAAGCATGTTTCTACCTACTTGTTGCTTCCCCAGCCTGCTGTTGCAATCTTCAGATTTGTTTTTTTAGAAGTTGTTTTAATTTCTTGGCACCCCAGCACTGTACTCCTACGTTATGTGAGATTTACACTGGGGAATTACCAATGAAGCTATCATAGCAAATTATTTAGGTTCGCAGTCCATCAGTGGACACAAGTTCTGGTTGTTTCAGTGGTGTAATGTTCCAAATGGAATTTATTGTCTGTGTGAAGAACAGCAATGTTAATAATTCCTTAAAATTAGGCTATACCAACGTTTGTTGCCCAACCCTAATTGCCCTTGAGAAGGTGGTGGCGAGCCACTTTCCTGTACCCCTACAGTCCATGTCCTGTAGATAGACCCATAGTGCTAGTAGAAAGGGAATTCCAGAGTATTATCATAGCAACAGTGAAGGAATGGTGATATATTTCCAAGCCAGGATGTTGTGTGGCTTAGAGGGGAACTTGGTGGTGTTCCCATACATCTACTGCTCTCGTCCTTCTAGGTGGTAGTGGTCAGGGGTTTGGAAGATGCTGTTAAAGGAGACTTGGCAGGTTGCTACAGTGCATCATGTAGATGGTACACCCTGCTGCCACTGTGCATTGGCGGTAGAGGAAGTGCATGTTTAAGGTGGTAGATGAGGTGCCAATCAAGCTGGTGCCAAGCTTCTTGAGTGTTGTTGGAACTGCAGTCATCCAGGTAAGCAGCAATTCATTTGATTTTAAAAATTCCATACTCGTCATTTTAATCTGGTTGTTTTTTTAAAATGTACATATCGCCCCCACTTTTAAACATATAAGAACATAAGAAATAGGAGCAGGAGTAGGCCATCCAGCCCCTCGAGCCTGCCCCACCATTCAATAAGATCATGGCTGATCTGAAGTGGATCAGTTCCACTTACCCGCCTGATCCCCATAACCCCTAATTCCCTTACCGATCAGGAATCCACCTATCCGTGATTTAAACATATTCAACGAGGTAGCCTCCACCACTTCAGTGGGCAGAGAATTCCAGAGATTCACCACCCTCTGAGAGAAGAAGTTCCTCCTCAACTCTGTCCTAAACTGACCCCCCCTTTATTTTGAGGCTGTGCCCTCTAGTTCTAGCTTCCTTTCTAAGTGGAAAGAATCCCTCCACCTCTACCCTATCCAGCCCCTTCATTATCTTATAGGTCTCTATAAGATCCTCCCTCAGCCTTCTAAATTCCAACGAGTACAAACCCAATCTGCTCAGTCTCTCCTCATAATCAACACCCCTCATCTCTGGTATCAACCTGGTGAACCTTCTCTGCACTCCCTCCAAGGCCAATATATCCTTCCGCAAATAAGGGGACCAATATGTTTGAAGAGAAGAACGTTTAGATTAGCATTCAGTCTGACCAATTCAATTAATGTGGAATGAAGCACATACCTAAAAAGCCTAAAAATGTGTTTTGATCAAATAGGGTTAACTTTAACCAAGCAAAAAACGCATTGATACAAATGGAATTTTCAAATAGAAAATGTTAAACTTATGCAAGATGTGGTTTTACCTGCATTGATCTAAACCTGAATTCTCACTTTCCAAACATGATTTGAAAATGGCAATGATTAATGGATTAGATTCAAAGCTGCATTATAATCGGAGTTCACTGTGTAGGTAAATTGAAAACAATGAACGAGGGATGGTATTTTATGAGATTTTATTACTGATAGGGAATAGGTCGGATAACTCACAATCTTCAGATGGGATTCATAGAGATTATGAAGAAAATCTAATCTCATATTTGGCATTATTTCATTATAAATGGGCCACACAAACTAAATTAAAATTCTATTCAAGTTTCTGATTAATTACTTTAGCTGCATCTACATAATGGATAGGGGCAGCAAACTAAGGAGAAAAGGATTTGGGTGTAATTACTGACCATTCACTCAATGTGTCCTGTAAATATAAAGCTATTATCAGCACCGATAATCCAATTCTGGCATTATATTTCCACTACATTCGATGATAAATGACAACCAACTCATTTCTAACCTTGGCCAAGTCAACACACTCAATGTTTTGCCAAATCATAGTCAACCTACCTTCAAAAACACACTGATACGCTGAGGAAGGCTCAGAGAAAACTGATATTATTTTGGGATCCAGAATATCAAGTTTAAAGTAAAGTTTATTTATTAATCACAAGTAAGGCTTACACTGCAATGAAGTTACTGTCAAATTCCTTTAGTTGCCACACTTTGGCACTTGTTCGGGTCAATGCACCTAACCAGCATGTCTTTCAGAATGTGGGAGGAAACCAAAGCACCCAGAGGTAACCCACGCAGACACGAGGAAAACATGCAGACTCCACACAGAGACAGTGAGCCAAACCAGGAGTCAAACCTGGATCCCTGGCACTGTGAGGCAGCAGTGCTAACCACTGTGCCACCATGCTGAGCTGTTTGAAACACTGACGGTGAAATTTTCCCCCCAAAATTCAAAATGTCACAGAAGTCTGAAAACCGGAGAGTTGTACTCCGGCTTTTTCTGCAACGAGCCTCCAATTGCCGGCTTCCTGATCGCCGTAACCACCCCCCCTGCCCAATCACCGCCTACCCCGTTCACTGGCCTCCCGATCACCGGCCCCGAACACAATCACCGTTCCCAACCCCAGATTACCGGCCCCACTGCTGGTCCCCATGCCCCAATGCAGAGGTCCCCACTTCTCTCCACTCCTACCAACCTCTCCGATCCCCTGTCTGGCTCTGTCTGCCCAGGCCCCACCGCCTTGGCATTTGCCAAAGATCGGTGGGCAGTGCCAGGCTGACAATGCCCATCCCTGCCCCTGACCACCCGGGGGCTTCAATGGCCTCCAGTCCCTCCGATGAGCCCATCATGTCTGGTTCCTGGTGGTGGGGACCATTGTGTTCTTCACCAGTGAGGACTTCCGCTGTGGAGGTCAGAAAGCTAAGGGAGCCTAGACTATTATGTCCCAGGCTTACTAATGATATTAAAATTAACTAATACATATTTAATTCAGCCTCGTGTCTGGGAAAGACATGAGACTGATTTATGGCAGCACAAATGACCTAGGAGTATCGTGAACGGCCTACGCTGGACGCGATTTGTGTTTTTAGCCTCACGTTCAAATTTCCGGCCCCACTATACTAATCAATCAGCGCAGCAGGGCAGAAAGATTGTGCCCATACTTCTTATGTCATAGAATCCCTGCAGGGCAGAAGGAGGCCATTTAGCCCAATGAGACTGCACTGACTCTCCAAAAGAGCATCTTACCCAGGCCTTATCTCCGTAACCCCATGTATTTAGTCCACTAATCCCCTAACCTACACATTTTGGGACACTAAGGGGCAATTTAGCATGGCCAATCCACCTAACACATCCCAAGGCGTGGTACATCGGCGAGACCATGCAGATGCTACGACAACGGAGGAATGGACACCGTGCAACAATCGCCAGGCAGGAGTGTTCCCTTCCAGTCGGGAAACACTTCAGCAGTCAAGGGCATTCAGCCTCCGATCTTCGGATAAGCGTTCTCCAAGGTGGCCTTCAAGACACACGACAACGCAGAACCGCAGAGCAGAAACTGATAGCCAAGTCGAGCATGCATGAGGACGGCTTCAACCAGGATCTTGGGTTCATGTCACACTACATATAACCCCCACCATTTGGCCTGGGCTTGCAAAATCTTATTAACTGTCCTGGCTTGAGACAATTCATATCTCTTTAACCTGTGATTATCCCTTTCTCCACTCGCACTGTTTGTACCTGTAAAGTCTTGATTACCTGTAAAGACTCACATTCCACCATTATCTTGCAATTGTGTCTTTGTCTATATATGCCGTGTTTGTGAAACCTACCTCTCCACTCACCTGATGAAGCAGCAGTGCTCCAAAAGCTTGTGACTCCAAATAAACCTGTTGGAATTAACTTGGTGTTGTGAGACTTCTTACTAATAAAAATCATTTACATAATCACAAAGAAAATCTTTCCTAACCGTACAATTTGGCAGGTTATAGCATGTAACTGTTTTATTTCCTTTCTATCAACAAAATATTTCTAAAAAAGTATTTAATCCATCACCTGTGAGTAACTTGTTTTGAAATCACGGAAAATGACTTTAAAAAGCTACAAGACACTGAATCATGGGTGTACACTGGTTGGTTTCTTAGCCAATTCAATATGTTTTGACATGGAAAAGATTAGAAAACATGCCTATAAGTACCAGTGCACTGAAGAAAATTAGTATTTTTCCCTCAGCAGTGAAATTGGTAGAATCACACGCAATGTTGTTTGTGGATATCACCATTTTTGTGGGTGGAACCTGTTTGAGGTCGTTGACAACTCCAGTGTGAGTGACCTTTGGTGAAATTCACTTATGTTTATTATTCCCTGATCTTTTGCATTTGTCCGGCTGATTCCGTTATATTGCGCTGACGTGACTGGTGTAAGGCAGTGGAAACTCGACAGAGCTTGGTTGGTTCTGATCCAGACATTCCGTCGTTTCAAAGCAACCATTTCAGTTTTTCTATGAAGCGTTTAAGATCCATCTTAGGAGGGGGTGATCAAAACCTCTAAGAGACTCATGTTACGTGACTAACAGAGCCTAACACAACAAATGTGCAATTTTGCCACATTTACAAACAAAAGCTCATGGAACCACATTTTGTTTTCACTGGAGAAAAGAAGTTTCAGGTGATGCACAATCCAGGGTTATAAATGCTGCACAGCATGGATAATGTAGATATAAGCAGGTTATTGAATCTGAAATGTGATTATAGGAATAGTGGGCACCAAGACAAACCTAATGGGTGGAATTCTGCTAAAAAAAACCGAAGTGCCGAATTCACGTAAAAACAGGAGCAAATCCCGCTTTTTTTCAGCGGGATTTTCAAAATGAATCTCCCACACCCTGTGCACTGCAGAGTGCACTAGCGTGAATATTATTTAAAATCTGTGGGGCGGGGCCTATTCTCGTTAGAGAGGTCAGCAGCATAATGCTGAGCGGGCCACTGATCATGCGCTGATCTGTCAGCACCGGATTCAGCACATGCACAGTAGCCCTTCACTGTCAGCCTCCCGATTGCTGGCCAGCTCAATCGCTGGCCAGCACAGCAACCCCCCTCCTCCGATCCTCCCGCCCCTTGATCGCTCGGCTCCCGGACATTTCTGGGCCATCCCCGAACCTCCCACACCCCCTAACTGCCCACCTCCCAGCCCACCTTGATCTCTCTTTCCCCCCACTCCACAGTCCCAACCCCCCCCCAGACCTCCCAAGTACACCAACCATCCCCCCCCGCCCCCACCCTAATGGCCAGCCCTGATCGCTGGCCTCCCTGTTGAGTGCAGAGTAGCAGCGGGACCCTTCACCCCCATCGATCAGCCCCCCCCCCCCCCCCCCACCCCCCCAGCCCCCCCGCCAGAGGCCCTGTCCTGTCTGGTTCCGTCCCCTTTGCACTGCCAGATGCCTGGTGGGTAGTGCCAAGGTGCTCCTGGGCATTGCCACTTTGCCCCTTTGGCAGTGCCAGGGGGCCAGGCTGGCACTGCAAAGCTGGCAATGCCCAGGGGGCGCCCACCTTACTCCCGACCTCCTGGATGGCCTCCATGGCCCCCCTTCACTCCAGTGGGGTCCGCCGGAGTGAAACACACCTGACGGGGTGGGGGAGATGCTTGTGGGCCCAGAGATTTCAGTCCCGGGCCTGCTAATTACTTGGAATGAGTATTTACATAATGTATTCAGCTTTTCGCCAATTTCTGGCACGGAGCTGATGGAGCTGGAAATCAGGCGGCTGTCGATGCGTGGGGGCCGTGGCACCCAGCAGGAAGCCCGCTTGAGTCTCCCAGCCCGCTGCACTGCTGGACGAATCACTCCAACAAATTTCAAGCAAAGTCAAGAGACAAGGTAAGTTCTTCCCTCTCCTGTGGAATAAATAAACATGAATCAAAAGCAATTAATACCATATCAATTAGAAACTTATAAAAAGAACTGGGTAAATGGCAGGTTAAGAATGGATTGAAAGACATAATGTGGAGATGCCGGCGTTGGACTGGGGTAAACACAGTAAGAAGTTTAACAACACCAGGTTAAAGTCCAACAGGTTTATTTGGTAGCAAAAGCCACACAAGCTTTCGAGGCTCTGAGCCCCTTCTTCAGGTGAGTGGGAATTCTGTTCACAAACAGAACTTATAAGACACAGACTCAATTTACATGAATAATGGTTGGAATGCGAATACTTACAACTAATCCAGTCTTTAAGAAACAAAACAATGGGAGTGGAGAGAGCATCAAGACAGGCTAAAAAGATGTGTATTGTCTCCAGACAAGACAGCCAGTGAAACTCTGCAGGTCCACGCAACTGTGGGAGTTACAAATAGTGTGACATAAATTCTGATTCTAGGATCGCATGATAAAGACTCAGGAGGAAAAAAGCAGAAATATTTATGTGAAATAGTGTGACATAAACCCAATATCCCGGTTGAGGCCGTCCTTGTGTGTGCGGAACCTGGCTATCAGTTTCTGCTCCGCGACTCTGCGCTGTCGTGTGTTGCGAAGGCCGCCTTGGAGAACGCTTACCCGAATATCAGAGGCCGAATGCCCGTGACCGCTGAAGTGCTCCCCAACAGGAAGAGAACAGTCTTGCCTGGTGATTGTCGAGCGGTGTTCATTCATCCGTTGTCGCAGCGTCTGCATAGTTTCCCCAATGTACCATGCCTCGGGACATCCTTTCTTGCAGCGTATCAGGTAGACAACGTTGGCCGAGTTGCAAGAGTATGTACCGTGTACCTGGTGGATGGTGTTCTCACGTGAGATGATGGCATCTGTGTCGATGATCCGGCACGTCTTGCAGAGGTTGCTGTGGCAGGGTTGTGTGGTGTCTTGGTCACTGTTCTCCTGAAGGCTGGGTAGTTTGCTGCGGACAATGGTCTGTTTGAGGTTGTGCGGTTGTTTGAAGGCAAGAAGTGGGGGTGTGGGGATGGCCTTGGCGAGATGTTCGTCTTCATCAATGACATGTTGAAGGCTCCGGAGGAGATGCCGTAGCTTCTCCGCTCCGGGGAAGTACTGGACAACGAAGGGTACTCTGTCCACTGTGTCCCGTGTTTGTCTTCTGAGGAGGTCGGTGCGGTTTTTCGCTGTGGCGCGTCGGAACTGTTGATCAATGAGTCTAGCGCCATATCCTGTTCTTATGAGGGCATCTTTCAGCGTCTGGAGGTGTCTGTTGCGATCCTCCTCATCCGAGCAGATCCTGTGTATACGGAGGGCTTGTCCGTAGGGGATGGCTTCTTTAACGTGTTTAGGGTGGAAGCTGGAGAAGTGGAGCATCGTGAGGTTATCCGTGGGCTTGCGGTACAGTGAGGTGCTGAGGTGACCGTCCTTAATGGAGATGCGCGTGTCCAAGAATGCAACCGATTCCGGAGAGTAGTCTATGGTGAGCCTGATGGTGGGATGGAACTTGTTGATGTCATCATAGAGTTGTTTCAGTGATTGTTCACCATGAGTCCAAAGGAAGAAAATGTCATCGATGTATCTAGTGTATAGCACCGGTTGAAGGTCCCGTGCGGTGAAGAAGTCTTGTTCGAACCTGTGCATGAAGATGTTGGCATATTGAGGTGCAAATTTGGTCCCCATGGCTGTTCCGTGTGTCAGCCATGGGGACCAAATTTGCACCTCAATATGCCAACATCTTCATGCACATTATCGAACAAGACTTCTTCACCGCACGGGACCTTCAACCGGTGCTATACACTAGATACATCGATGACATTTTCTTCCTTTGGACTCATGGTGAACAATCACTGAAACAACTCTATGATGACATCAACAAGTTCCATCCCACCATCAGGCTCACCATAGACTACTCTCCGGAATCGGTTGCATTCTTGGACACGCGCATCTCCATTAAGGACGGTCACCTCAGCACCTCACTGTACCGCAAGCCCACGGATAACCTCACGATGCTCCACTTCTCCAGCTTCCACCCTAAACACGTTAAAGAAGCCATCCCCTACGGACAAGCCCTCCGTATACACAGGATCTGCTCGGATGAGGAGGATCGCAACAGACACCTCCAGACGCTGAAAGATGCCCTCATAAGAACAGGATATGGCGCTAGACTCATTGATCAACAGTTCCGACGCGCCACAGCGAAAAACCGCACCGACCTCCTCAGAAGACAAACACGGGACACAGTGGACAGAGTACCCTTCGTTGTCCAGTACTTCCCCGGAGCGGAGAAGCTACGGCATCTCCTCCGGAGCCTTCAACATGTCATTGATGAAGACGAACATCTCGCCAAGGCCATCCCCACACCCCCACTTCTTGCCTTCAAACAACCGCACAACCTCAAACAGACCATTGTCCGCAGCAAACTACCCAGCCTTCAGGAGAACAGTGACCAAGACACCACACAACCCTGCCACAGCAACCTCTGCAAGACGTGCCGGATCATCGACACAGATGCCATCATCTCACGTGAGAACACCATCCACCAGGTACACGGTACATACTCTTGCAACTCGGCCAACGTTGTCTACCTGATACGCTGCAAGAAAGGATGTCCCGAGGCATGGTACATTGGGGAAACTATGCAGACGCTGCGACAACGGATGAATGAACACCGCTCGACAATCACCAGGCAAGACTGTTCTCTTCCTGTTGGGGAGCACTTCAGCGGTCACGGGCATTCGGCCTCTGATATTCGGGTAAGCGTTCTCCAAGGCGGCCTTCGCGACACACGACAGCGCAGAGTCGCGGAGCAGAAACTGATAGCCAGGTTCCGCACACACAAGGACGGCCTCAACCGGGATATTGGGTTTATGTCACACTATTTCACATAAATATTTCTGCTTTTTTCCTCCTGAGTCTTTATCATGCGATCCTAGAATCAGAATTTATGTCACACTATTTGTAACTCCCACAGTTGCGTGGACCTGCAGAGTTTCACTGGCTGTCTTGTCTGGAGACAATACACATCTTTTTAGCCTGTCTTGATGCTCTCTCCACTCCCATTGTTTTGTTTCTTAAAGACTGGATTAGTTGTAAGTATTCGCATTCCAACCATTATTCATGTAAATTGAGTCTGTGTCTTATAAGTTCTGTTTGTGAACAGAATTCCCACTCACCTGAAGAAGGGGCTCAGAGCCTCGAAAGCTTGTGTGGCTTTTGCTACCAAATAAACCTGTTGGACTTTAACCTGGTGTTGTTAAACTTCTTATTGAAAGACATAGGCAGAGATGATCTAATTCTTTATTCTGGACCGCTGTAGTTCCTGGATGCCATGGACCTGTGCGGTTGAACAAAGGATTTATAAAAGCCAATTCTGAATGCTTTCCACTAACAATTTGACCCTGCAATGTTACAAAAAAAGCAGAGTTTCTTTAAATTTCTCTTTTGCAATCGCAGATAAATTTCCTGGAGATTTATGTTGTCGAACATTTCACCTGCTGTCAATCGCCGCCTTCCAGAGGCTGAATGGATTGAATAAAATTCAGGTAAAAAAAGGATATCTTGATCTAACTGATGATGGGGTCAACAACAACGTCACCAATCCATCTTTTCTTATATCAATGTTTCAACCTAAAATGCTTCAGAAGCTATCGTCCAATTCCTTTGACTACAGGAACAAGAGCCCGATTTTAACACCGTACACGTGGCTAGGTTTTGAATAAGTTAAGCTCTCTCCTCAAGAAAGAGAGAGAGAAACCTCATTAAGAAAAGGTGGCCAGAAAGTGAAATATTTAATGAAAGGACTGAGATCTCTTTTGGAGTTTTTTACTTCTTTGCTTTTTCATGGGATGTGGTTGTCAGCCGAGCTATGACTGTAACCCTACATTCTCGTTTCTTTCTCTATGAACGCGCAAGAAACAATACTTTTCACAGTATGTTAACACATGTGACAATAATAAATCAAATCAAATTTAATCAAAACTGGCAAGGTCAGCAATGTGTTGACCATCCATTATTTCCCTTGAACTGAATGGTTTACTAGGTCATATCAGAGAGCAACTAAGAGTGAAACACATTGTTGTGGGTCTGGAGTCACATGTCGGCCAAACCAGGTAATGATGGCACATTTCTTTTCCTAAAGGGCATTAGGAAACCTGATGGGTTTTTACCACAACAAAGCGATGATAATTTCACAGTCACCAATCTTGGAGCTTTATAATTCCAGATTTATAATTACAGCTGCCCACCACAGTGGGATTAGAACCCATATCCCCAGACCATTTCCATGGGCAAGTCCAATGGCCAGTGACATTCCCATTACACCACCATCTCTCCCTGAGATGTCTTTAACGTTACCGACAGAAAATAATTTATTCTAACTAAATTACTTTTTCTCATTCCTCCAATTTCCTCCCCTTCTTTCAGAGGCATCTACACTGCACACAAATATGCCAGGGACTTTGCATGTTGGCTGTCACAGCATTGGAACACCCAGTGAAACCTGACAGTATGGCCTGCTCCCAGACCACTGCTGACCGGGGGGTCCCAGGAAAGGCCAAAAACAGGCAGGAGAATTGTCATCCCACCTTCCAAGGTTGTTTGGATCTAGGCCATGATGAAGAGGCCCAAAATGCAGCTGCAACCCCACAACTGCACTCTGCACAAGGCCCAGGCAGATGGCAAGCCTATGCATGGAACGATCAAGGATAGGAAATGACAGCTCACTGAGCCTGAAAAGATGCACCACATTTCAATTAAGTTGCTCATATTTGGTGCTAAGGCTGAGGGAAGCTGGAAAATCAGGTCCATTATTTCAAGGGAAGATTCAGAAGTCCACTATCCTAAATGATGAAGAGTTTAGAACTTGGGCAGTCTCTTTCTGGGAAGAACCAAAACAGCAAATGGACTGGTGACCTCCAAACATCCACTGGCGTAAAACAAAATTCATCGTGAGGAGGGGACATAAAATGAATGTTATCACATCAGCTGCCTGCTATATGCAGCATCCAATTTTCAGCTTGATTGCTGTAAATTAAGTTAAATATCAGGCAAGCTAATAATGAGTGGCCCATCTACTGGCACCCACTCACCACTTCAGAATCAGAAGTTAATCTGTCTTCTTTATGAATTGTCTACAAACCTGGCACGTACCAGGCATAAAGATAGATCTGAAAATTAAAGATTGGAACTTTAATCCAGTAATTCATGCACTGAGCGGTGGAATAGGGCCGATCCTTGAGTTTTACAAAGTTATTGTAAAGCTCAAACACTATAATAAAGACACATGGATCTGACTGCTAAAACAAGCACTACTTTTTGTTCCAATTTTACATCTCAATCAGACTTAAAACTGCTATGTCTACTTCCATTAATGCAAAGTTTGATCAGTCAACAGCCCAATATGGCAGGATTAATGACTAGTTAGTCGACAGGAGTGTGGATGGTCACACACAGATGAGAGGCAAGTTCAAACTAAAGTGACTGGATGTATAAAACTTAAAATCTTTAATTTCTTTGCTGCAGTCCTTGAGAGACTTGAGTACTTGCTGTACTGCAAGCTGAAATCAGCATTCATTTTTAGCTTGATGTAGAGTGGTTAACGATTGCTATTGTACTCAATGTGTAAATCAATGTGATAATCAAGACAGGATCAAAGGTGTCCTAATGACAAATAAAATCTCAACTGAATGCTTTTAAGTTTATTCTCTATATATCACGTTTGCCTTTGTTACAATTCAGCTAGAACTTTTATATCCACTTTTGAATCTGATTCTCATGTGAATTTTTAAAGCAGTTAACATACATTTGTTAAAGATAGGATCGGCTGCATCCACTCAATTGTAGTGTATTTTCAACGCAATTCACCCTACATTGGCTAAAAAGGTCACAGGATGTTAAGCACAATTCAAGTTTCCACAACCTGTTGTACCAGTGTAAAAACTTTGGGTGAGATCCTCCAGCCTCCCAGCCGCGTGTTTCCCGCTGGCAGGAGGCGGTGCCTTGTTTGCTAGCAGCGGGATTCTCTGGTCCCCGCCGCAATCAATGGGAATTCCCAACGATGTCACCCCAATGCCGACGGGAAACCGCGGACGGGGATGCAATGCCGGCAGGGCCGGAGAATCCCATCGGCGTGAATGGCCGGAGAATTCCGGCCCTTGTCTTGGAAGCAAGCCCCACCCACAAAACTGGTTGCACCCCAGAGCAAACGGATCACCGTTGGGAATTCCCACTTGTTGTGCTGGTCTTTGAGGAGTTGATTAAGCAAGGCACATTTCAAAAACTTTCAAACGAATTTAGAGAAAAAGATTACACCGCTGTACCTCCATAAAAGTAGATTTTGTTTTGTGTCTTGTCATAGACACGGTCAGTTATTTAAAATCCAGTTAGTCACAGGCAATAGATTAACACAGATTTAAAACACTTTTTTGTGACAATCCCATTTTTGAGCTGCATTAACCAAACTTTAAAATACCAAATAGATCAACAATATTTTTAATATTTCTCATATACAGGCTGCCCTTCAGTGACTTTATCCATTTATTTTCACATGTACATTGGTAATATCAAACTCAAACCCACCACCAACTCTCCACTGTTGCTAAATATCGACCGTTGCTAAATATTGGACTTCTTCTCTCTCATTGGATGGGCAGATAATTCCCCTACTTAGATATTGGGAACACTGTGAAGATGTTGGCTGCGATTTTCCGGCTGCATTGTGCCCAGTGCAGAACATGTTAAAGTGGAGCGGGGCTGCTGGATGGATTAGCGCGTTCTGCGCCAGCGCCAAACCTCATCGGTATCTTTCTACCCTCCGGTCCTGGATGTAATCTGGTTCCTGCCCAGTAACGAACACTTAAAATGCAGGCCCTGATTTTATCAGCACAGCTGCCCGAGGCTCTTAAGATCACGCCTGAGGCCAAAGCCATTCTGCGAGCCTCACCTGCCCAGGTTTCGGGGCAGCCGTGCCGGTAAAATCAGGGCTGCAGAGTCCGTTCGAGATTGGATCTTTCCTGCTCCCAGGATTTTCCAACCTTAGGGTGCAGCAAGAATCCAGCAAGAATCACTACTGGTCTCCACTAATAGAAACGTCGGGGCGGGGCGAGGGGTGGGGTGGGGTGGGGGGCACTCGGAGGCCATTGGAATATAAGTGGTGGTTGGGGTCATGGCTTGGCCACTACCAGGTGACACCCTGGCAGAGCCAGATGGGCATGAGGGGATGGGCTGGGGCATGAGGGGGTGGAGCCTGAGGGGGGTGGGACATGAGTTAATTGGGGCATGAGGGAGGTCATGAGGTGGAGGCATGAAAGGGCGGTCATGAACGGGGCACATGAAGGAGGGGGGTCATGAAAATGGAGCACATAAAAGGGGTTTATGAAGGGGTATTCATGAATGGGAGGTCATGTAGAGATTCATGAGAGGGGACCCATTGGGAGGGCCCCAATGCCCCGTGCCAGTGAGGAAACATCCCTTCAATGAGGGATGGGTGGGTGTCCCCAACGTCCATCGGGGAGGGAGGGGGTCCTCACTTTCAATTTAAGATTGGGCACCCATTTTGTGAAGCTGGGCTTACTGGTATGTTTAGGCCTCAACCCTCTCAGAACCGATGCAAACCTCACCACTCTCCCAAAAAATGACTGAAGTGTGGGAAAACTGCACCAACGTTTTCTCGGCCAAAATAACATGATGGCCAGAATTCTCCGGCCGTTCACGCCAGCAGGATTCTCCCATCCTGCCAACAGCACACCCCCACCCGTGGGTTTCCTGGCAGCATGAGGTGACATCAATGGGGAATTCCACTGACAGCGGCAGGACCAGAGAATCCCGCCACTAACAAACAGCGCACCACCTCTTTCCAACACCGGGAAACACGCGGCTGGGAAGCTGGAGAATATCGTCCTTAGTTATTTTTTGGAAAAATTCCACCCATTATTTTCGGTCCCTGATCCAAATTCTGTCCGCTAGCTACCGACTCCAACCTCTCCTTGGCAACAAACTGAGATTAAACCAGTCTGTTCATAACACTGGTGTTACATTTGACCTCGAGATGAGCTCCAACCTCACATTCACGTCTCATGAAGACCATCTAGTTCCAACTCCGTAATACCTGACTTTGCCTCATCTCAGCTGGAACCCTCATTCATCCCTTTGTAACCTGTTGACTGACGATTCCAATGATCTACTGGCTGTTCTCCCACAGTTTACCCTTAATAAACTTGAAGTCATTCAAAAGTCCGCTCGCTGTCTGTACCCGCACCAAGTCCCCTATCATCCGGTGTAGCTGGCTGGTTATACAACACCTTGATTTAAAAATACTTACCCTTGTTTTCAATTCCCTCCTTGGCCTTATCTCTGTAATCTTCTCAAGCCTCACAACCCTCCAAGATATCTGCACTCCTTTAATTTTGTCCTCTTGAGCATCCGCAATACTAATCGTCCCACCATTGGTGGCTGTGTCTTCAGTTGCCTAAGAACCCAAACTCTCACCTTTCTTTCCTCCCTTAAGACACTTCTTAAAACCTCACTCTTTCTTCAAACCTTTGGTCATCTATGTAGCTTGGTGTCATATTTTGCAGAGTGTCTGCTTATGCTCCCAGTCATGTTGTATTCCGTGGAGAATGCCTACAAGTGCATCGGTGTCCAGAAGCAACTGGTTTATGCAGAAGCTTTGAAGTCAGGAAAAGGTCCTTCAGCACCCCCTGCAGACCTCTGCAAATTTAAACAGCTATAGAAGCCACCAGTCACCAGCAGGATCAAACAGCCAAATGGAATCAATCAGCAGTTAACAGCAGTTAACATGTGAATAGCTAATAAATAGCTAATGACTCTATTAAAATAGTGTGGAGGCACTTGTTACCTTCCTGCCTCTGCCCCAATTATGTCCAGGGCAGGAAGGTTTGTGGACACATGCCAATTGCCCTTTAGTTGGCAATTAATGCCCGCTTAAGGACCTAATCCCATCCAAGCCAAGGGCAGTTGGTTTGCCATATGGAAAACATGTCAGGGTTGCTTTGTCTGAGAAGTGGTGGGGGGAGTGGGTTGGGGGGGTGGTGGTGGAGGGTCACTTTTTCAAAAACACTCAGTGCCCGATTGATGAACCCAGCATCCAAAAGGGGGAGGGGGGGGGGGTGAGGCTGAGAGTCACCTCCCTGCCTTTACTGCCAAATCCCACCCCCAGATCCCCTATCCCGCCATATCACTTACCTGTGGCCTGGGTCCCTCAGTGATCTTGGCCTTGGGTGGGTGCATTAATGGCAACAGCTACTGCCCCCCCCCCCCGGCGAGCAATGCACAGCTGTTGGTCTTTGATTGGCTGGCTGTTCTCCAGGGACAGGATTACTGCCTGTAGGGTCTTTGATACCAGGAGAGTTCCTCTGCTACCCAGTTAAGAGCCCATTTGGCATTTAATTCAATGGACCTTCCCAAAAGGCAATGACATATGGCTCTCGCTGGCTCTTCAGCTGGTAGGCAAGACTCCCGTCACCCCCATTAAATGACTGCCATTATCTTATCAGTATATCATTGTTGTCTATGGGAATGTTCTGAGTGCATATTGAGTATTCTGTGCGTATATTGAGTATTCTGTGTGCATCTTGAATGTTGTGTGTGCACATTGAGTGTTCTGTGTGCATATTGAGTATTCTATGTGCATATTGAGTATTCTGTGTGCATACTGAGTATTCTATGTGCATATTGAGTATTCTGTGTGCATATTGAGTATTCTGTGTGCATATTGAGTATTCTGTGTGCTTCTTAACACGTGCTCCCTCCATTACAACAATGACTCCCCTTCAAAAATCTTTCATTGGCTGTAAAGTGCTTTGGAAGGTTGTGAAAGGTGCTATATAAGTGAAAGTCTTCCTGTTGTTTCACCAACCATGTCATCTATTATGGTTTGGCCCACATTTCTGAATGCATATAATCACATATACAATTTTGGAACTCTAATGGCACCCATAGAACTCCAAAAGCGGTGCCAATTATTGCAATTTATCACCTTCTCACCTTCTAGATCATTTTGTATTATATCCTAAAGTCCTGTGAGAGTCGATGAAAGCTTTCCTACAATCTACCTCTTGACACTGTATGAAGGTGAGAGACGTCATCATCCATCCTATTCAAATAATTGATCCAATTTCAATTTGAATTTCAATCTCCGCGCATTAAAAATTAGCCTTCACCATAAATTGAAGAAAATAGATTGGCATATTTTCATCCTTTTGTAATACTTTTCTTCTGAACTTATTGGGTGGAATTCTGCCATTTTGAGACTGAGTGTGGTGATAGGTGGCTCCAGCAGCACCTGTCCCCCTGATCTGAATGGTGGATTCTGCACTTGGGACCTCATTGATTATTTTTAAAAATACTTTTCCAATTCAATCAAATCAAGTCCAATTCAGAGTCTCAACAAGTTGAGACATTTCCGATCCAGGCTGGCAAGACAGGGCAAGCGACCAAATTACCCTGTCCTGGGCCTGATCTACATGAGCCAAGCTGATTGGAGGAGGGAAAGCAATTCCTCCTCCAAGACTTGATCTCATTTGCATCTTAGCCAAAAGGCCGAGATACCGCTTTTAAAAATTGCTTCATATGAAACATATGAAGCTTAAATGCAACCCAATGACCTCAACCAAGTGCAGCATCCGCATAACTACACTTGATCTTAGCCAAAAGGCCGAGTCATTGATTATGCACAGATGAGTTCCCCTCTGACTCTCCTGGAGGGCTGGCAGCTGATTCGTCCACCTGGCCTCAGCTGACAGGTTTGAAGGACCCGGTGCCATATTTAAAAAACCAAGCCAACAAATTCATATCATTCTCTCCAGCCCATCTGTCTTCACCAGACTGTGCAGGATGTCAGCAACCCAGAGGGAAAAGGCTAGCAGCCTCAGGAAGAAATCTGCTCCTCGAGTCAGCCACCTTCCACCCTAAGCCTATCACATGCGAGTCATGTTCAACTGGGGGTGGCGTGTGAGCTGAAGGGAGGGGAGTTGGTGGCCTGATGAAGGAGGACTGTGCAAGGAAGCGGGGGGAGGGGGGCAAAGAGGTGGATGAAGAAGATGAACAATCTTCTTGGATAACAACGGGCTCTTTTGAACAGCAGATTGGAAGGCTGAGAACAATTCTAACCGTGACATTGCAGTCATTGTGACAGCCTCCTGGAGGCAAGTTCCTCACAGGCAGGTGATCCACTCTGCCAGCTTATTGCCCGGGGAGTGATGTTGAAAACCACTCCTCATTAATTCTTTCATTAAAATAGGAGATTGAGGGACCTTAAATTCATCAAGTGTTAACTTTCAAGTGTTATACAGAGTAACTTTATCCCACAAACAGAGAAACCTACAGTAAAAATGTAAATGTTTTAAAAATAACTAAAATTGTCAAATTCTGATCAAAGTTTTAAAACACAAAATTATTTTTCATAAGCGTGATATTTGACAGTCAAGTTCAAACAGAAGTAATTAAGCAGGGTCCAGGATCAATCCACACACAAGATATGGTGAGCTGATCTGATTTGATTTGATTTATTAATGTCACATGTATTAGTATACAGTGAAAAGTATTGTTTCTTGTGCGCTATACAGACAAAGCATACTGTTCATAGAGGAGGAATGGAGACGGTGCAGAATGTAGTGTTACAGTCATAGCTAGGATGTAGAGAAAGATCAACTGAATAGCATTGCCACAGAGTTTAAAAGAGTTAGAGTTTTAAAAGCATAGAACAAGAGTAAAAGATAAATATGATACAGTGATTAAATATATGAGAGCAAGATGTCATGAATTCAGTCATGCACGTTAAGATAAAAAGAAATTTGGGGATTTAAATCTAAGAACCAGGGAAGCTTACATTAATTAATGATTGAACATGCAGCAAATTCCATTTGTGCAGATGCAAAGAAAATAATCATTCTTTGCACACTCAAGAAAAAGGGAATCCAGAATATCTCAACTAATTCAGACAAGATGGTGAGATTGAAGAAACAATTAGCGACTGACTATAAATATTGATTCCAACCTATAGTGATCACTTGATGACATTTTTATTAAACTACTTTTGCAGTTGTTGAACAGTAGAAAATGTGGACATCTTAACATGCAAACATTTAGAATGTGGCAGATTCAAGAGATAAATCATTCAGTACACGCGGTTGAAGCATATATTCATTGTAGCTTTAGAACAATGAAAGCATGAAATATTTAACAGATTATAGAATGTGGTTTGGTTCTGGCTCTGAGTTTTAATGACAAGTTATCCTGTTCGTAAAGTAAAAAATCCCCAGAGCATGTGATTTGCTGTGTGTCACCTAACGAGAGTCTTGCTGCACAGAGTCAACACAGCAGAGCTCACTCGAGGTTAAGCCAATCATTAAAACTGCATTAATTAAGGCCACAGGTAGCAAAGGGAAAAGGAAACTAAGCTTAAAGAAAGCTATGTAGCTAGCAGAGCTGCACTGAAGAAATGTGAGTGGTTACAAAGGGGCACCATCTTTATTTGAAAGTCTTTGTAAACCATGTCAGGTATATTGGGGGGAAGAGCCAGAATTATAATGTGACTTAATACACTTGGAATATTGAATACCTTCATGTTACATTTGCAAACAGATAAAGTTTTGACACATCTCTTTTATGAAGATACTGTTACTTTAAATGTACTGTCAAAATACATTCCTGTCGTATTGCTTAACCTCAATCTGTAACATAAATGAAAAATTGCTCTGGTGTTGGGCAGCACTGTGGCACAGTGGTCAGCACTGCTGCCTCACAGAACCAGGGATCTGGGTTCAATACCAGCCTTGGGGGTGATTGTCTGTGTGGAGTTGGCACATTCTCCCCGTGTCTGTGTGGGTTTCCTCCAGGTGCTCCGGTTTCCTCCCACAATCCAAAGATGCACAGGTTAGGTGGATTGGCCATGCTAAATTGCCCTTTAGTGTAAGTTCGATGAATTAGCCATTGGAAATGTGTGGTGTTACGGGGATGGGGGTGGTGGGGGGGAGGACCAGGGTAAGATGCTCTGTCAGAGAGTTGGTGCAGACTCAATGGGCCGAATGGCCTCTTCTGCACTGTAGGGATTCTATGATTCTGTGTTCCAAGCTTTGAAATGACCATTGTATATTTAAAGTCAACAGAAACAGTGATCAAATACCTGACAAAAGACATGTGGTGGCGATTCCACCATCCTGCTGTGTCAATTTGTTAGCGCAGCAGGCCAGGAGATTCCAGTGACTCCTGATGCGTGGGATCCAGGCTAGGTGTCCAGGCCCTCTAGAATCTCCCAGTGCCGGATTCCGGTGATGTCACATCTGCATCGGAAATCGGCAGGGAGGCGCATAAATTATGGTAATTAATATTACCATATATTTTAAATGTAATTAGCGGGCCCAGGACTGATGTCTCTGGGCCCGCTAGCATCTCCCCCCCCGCCCCCCCTCCACCAGAGTGGTTCACTCCAGCGGGGATTACAGCAGCCCTACTTTCAGGAAGCTAGCGGCCCAACCCTGCTGCAATCGGAGTCCCCCAGAGGGTTGGGTGCTGGGGGGTGGTGCCCCCTGGGCATTGGCACCTTGGCAGGGCCAACCTGGGCCTTGCACTGCTCAAGGGGCAATGTGCCAATGCCCGGTGGGTTCCTCGGCACTGCCCATCAGGGGCAGGGCCTGGTGGGGCAATTGGTGTGGGTTGGGGTTCCCACTGTCAATCTGCATAGCTCGATGGGGGAGGGAGGGAGGACACTGATTGGGGGAGGGGGTGGTCAGCCTGCTGGGAGGGGTCAGGCATGCTGCGGGGAGGGTGGGGGGGGGTGGATCGGGGGCGGGTGGGAGATCGGAGCTGCAGGGGGAGTGGAGGTGGGCTGGACATGGCCGGGGAGCCATCGATCGGGCTGTGGGTAATGGAGGGCTGGTGGTGCGGGGGTCGCGGGGCTGGCCAGTGATCGGGCTGGCCAGCAATTAGGAGGAAGGCAGACAGATCAGCGTATGAGCAGTGGCTCGCTCAGTGCTGCCGGCCTCTCCAGTGGGAATATGCCCTGCCCCCTGATTCTGGAGTGATTCACGCTAGTGCACTCTGCAGTGCACAGAGTGTGGGAGATTCATTTTGAAACTCCCGTTGATAAAACCAACCAGATTTACTCCAGTTTTCATGCGAATTCAACACTTAGAAATTTTGGGGGGGAATTCCAGCCATATTATTTGGATAAAGCATACAATTTGTCAAATATTTATGTAAAATGTGATTAAAGAATTCACTGTTTCTATAATCACTGGCTCCAACTGTCCACAAGGTCTTTTAAACTATTGTTGCACTCCAAGTAGCGCTTCTGGCTGATGATCCAACCCAAGCAAACTCCACCGTAAATTACAATATCAGATTATTTGTATGCACACTGGTACTGGCTAATCGCAACTCCAGCACTGCACAGAAGTATTGTGCAGTGGGGAGTGGAAATTAAATATCGCAGTCCTTACTCACCTGCTGAAATCGTAAACCATTCTTAGCTTTTATTGAGGAAATGTTCATGTTGCAGGGGTCGGACAGGAGAATTGCAAACTGCAGAATATACATGAGCAAGGCACAAGATCATAGGATCATGGAATCCCTACAGGGCAGAAGGAGGTCATTTGGCCCCTCGAATCTGCACCCACCACAATCCCACCCAGGTCCTATTCCCGTAACCCCACATATTTACCCCGCTAATCCCCCTGACACTAGAGTCAATTTAGCATGGCCAATCAACCTGACCCGCACATCTTTGGACTGTGGAAGGAAACTGGAGCGCCCGGAGGAAACCCACGCAGACAGGGGGAGAATGTGCAGACTCCACACAGACAGTGCCCGAGGCCAGAATTGAACCCGGGTCCCTAGTTCTGTGAGGCAGCAGTGCTAACCACTGTGCCACCGTGCCGCCCAAGCTGAAGAACTCTTCATTAATTGTCATTAAATCTGCACAATGAAGCTTCAAACCACTGAACTTGAGAACCAGCTTGATTGTTTTTATTCACTCATGGGACATGGGCATCGCTGGCTGGCCAGCATTTATTGCCCATCCCTAGTTATCATTGGGGGACAGTTGAGAGTCAACCACATTGCTGCGGCTCTGGAGTCACATGTAGGCCAGACAAGGTAAGGACAGCAGATTTCCTTCCCTAAAGAACATTAGTGAACCAGATGGGTTTTTCCGACAATTGACAATCGTTTCATAGCCATTGGTTGATTCTTAATTCCAGATATTTTTTATTGAATTCAAATTCCACCACATGCCGTGGCTGGATTTGAACCCAGGTTCCCAGAACATTAGCTGTTCCTGGATTAATAGTCTAGCGATAAGACCACTAGGCCTCCCCATATGTCACATAGCATATATGTCAGGTAGAAGGTTTTAGACCAAATATTCCATAGCACGGGTACACCTAGACAAAAAAGTGAGAGTTGAGCGATGGAATATGAAAGTGATGGAATATGTACTCAGGAGGCTGCAGTATTGAGCTGAAATTAACCAACTTGTTTTTGGTTCTGAATGCAACGAGTTGATGGTGCAGTAGTTTCTATAGGCTGTTTCTCAAGGAAAGAGGAAAGTTAATAGTAACTATGTGAACCATGGCACCATGGATCTTGGTACTACTTGGGATTCCCATGAGTTTAAGAGTTAGTGGTGAAAAACTTTGTAAATCAGAGAATAAGTAGGTATTCCTGTGGCCAGATTTTGGCATATAGAATGGTATGTTCATATGTTGACGTCAAGGTGAAGAACATCAAGGGGGAAGAGTTAGATGGACTCATCATTTTAGCTCTGTTTCTTTCTCCACAGGTCCTGCCGGACCTGCTGAGGATTTCCAGTATTTTCTGTTTTTATTTCAGATTTCCAGCATCCGCAATACTTTGCCTTCAATTTATTATAACATCAAGGAACATGGAGATGAATGCTTAGAAGGATTGGGTGAGCAGTCAATGGCCATAGTAATGCGTCAACTGACAGCGTTGCTCATGCCAAGAATGGGGTTTTAAAACAGGGAATATAACAAAATAGGAAGAAAGCCACAAATTAGCATTTCAAGGCTAATATTTTTGGTTTTGTTACGGTACTTGGGTCATGTGTTAAAAGCATGCAGAGCAAGATTAAGCACTGAACATGCAGATGAAAACCTGAGTGGGAGTGTTTAAAGTAAATTAGAACTAACTTTGGAATTGGAAATGGCTGTATGACAGCAACGTACTGCACCGCACTAATCCAGTGCTAGAATCCTGATGAAAGGTCATCAACCTGAAACGTTAACTCTAGTTCCTCTTGCCACAGATGCTGCTATTTCCAGCATTTTCTGTTCTTATTTTAGTGCCACGGGTAAGGGTCTGAGTCTAATTCCAGGATGTGGGATTGAGGGTAGGGACAAAGACCGGAATTTTACCAGCACGCCCACCCCAATTCCGAACGGCATTCTCTGTTGGCCTCGAGCGGGATCGTACGAAACTCGGGCGGACGTGCCAGTAAAATTTCACCCTGAGAATAAGTAGTGAAGGAAATAATAAGAAAATTATAGAAAAGAGCGTGAAAGTTTCTGAGAGACATGGATGGATTGTCCGTATTCAAATGTGTGATGCATTAGGAATAAAATCAGAAAACTGCAAACATTAATTATTGCAGGAAGATATAGTGCCATAGCTTTGATAGAAACTTGACATATGACAGGGAGAGATTAGCTGTACAATTTCAAAAGGGATTAATCAAAGGAAAGAGGTAGACATTACTAGCCAAGAACACAATTATAGCATTAAAACAAAATGATATTACTGAAGATGATGTTTGAGGTCTGTCTTGGTATTACACTGAGAAATAAGCATTTTGTAACAATATTAGATATTCTTTACATACTGCCAAATAATGTTGAAGGGATTTGAAGTCATTTGAAAAGATGTTTGTGGAAACAATAAGGCTGTAAAAATGACAAACTTAACTATCCAAATGCATGCTGTGATTCATAAATTGCATTCAAAACTGTTTACTAAATCAATACGTTGCAGTGACAGGAATTAAAAATGTAGTACCATGCCTATTATTCATTAACAAACCAGACTGAGTAAGCAATCTTAAAGGGAATGCTTGAGCCCTGATTTCGTAATCCCAACAAAATGAAATTGGACTGGCAGAATTGACGGGTGCCGTTACAGTTGGTGCTGAGTTTTATGAGATAAGCCTATCCTCTAATTCTTCTAGACTACAGACAAAAGAAACACTTGCCCAGAAAACTTGGCCTACACCACACTTGGCTATGGTGGAAAATCCAGTATGGAAACAGCTCCTAAAGGATTGCAGTTAGCCATTAAAGGGGAAATTACAGTAGTGACAGAAAATAGCACAATTGTATCGCCAAGGCAAGTAGGCAACATAATTTGATGCCAAAGATTTGGAGAACATGTAACAAGATGCCCCCAAAAGACAATGAATGGCCTTACTTGAAAGTGATAGTCCATAGGGATATTGCCAAATGAGTCACTGCAGTTACCTAGCTATTTAAAAATGTGACGGCGCAGCATTTATATGCCCAACTATTTTTATCTGGGCAATACTGCTCCATTTTGCTCATATTTCTTGTGGGGAATTAGCATTCATTTTGTAATCCTGAACTAGGAACTCCTGTCACTTGCTCACCTACTTGTCCCCAAACTGCAAACCCCCTTCCCACTGCAATCTAGGTTTTCAAGTGTTTTGCATAAGCAATGGCTTCTTGAATACACTCTTTCTCATGTCTAAATGTACATCTTACACTTTGCTTGTAGGTGAAGGTGGCAGCCAAAGACCAGTAAATAGGTGCCAATGGCCTTAACTATTAAAGGTTTGTAAATGGCTGTGGATGCAGTGTTGTTGTGCCCTCCTGAGAGTCATTCATTCAGGGTTCTTTCTCAGTCAAATACTTCCGCCACTACGGACTCTCTATAATGAAGTCATAATGATAATTCTGTGGTCAGTTGATAACTGAACATTAATTGCATACAAACACTTTCATTTAAGTTACAAAAGTTTATTTATTAGTGTCACATGTAGGCTTACATTAACACTACAATGAAGTTACTGTGAAAATCCCCTAGACGGCACACTCCGACATCTGTTTGGGTACACTTAGCATGGCCAATGCACCTAACCAGCACGTCTTTCGGACTGTGGGAGGAAACCGGAAACCCACACAGACACGGGGAGAACGTGCAGACTCTGCACAGACAGTGACCCAAGCCGGGAATCGAACCCAGGTCCCTAGTGCTGAGGCAGCCGAGCTAACCTCATTAAAATCATGGGCTTGATAATAAAAGCCTTGATAACTACATGATTATAAAATGCAACTTCTTGCTCTTGGGGGAACCTTGACAGCGTCTAAAAACTGTGCGGCTTGTGAGTGACATTCATCATAAATGTGCACACATGGCAAACTGATGTAGCAGAAGCACAGAAGAATGTGATGCCATGAATGCATCAAGATGTGCATAACCTTCACTCTGAAAGAGGAGCCAGTGATTAGGTTTGGAACCAAACTAGGTAAAGAACTAATGGAGACTAAAACAAAGACAGCAAAAGAGAGTACATCTTGGAGGAATGAATGGGAACCTAGCCCAGCTTAATAGATGCAAAAACCTAGAGGTGGCAAAGTAAATAGGGAACAATCAAAAATGTTTTAACCTGATGCAAAGGAAAGCAAGAGATCCATAGATACATGAAATGATCAGCTTCAGTTCATAAGGACATGCAGTATAGTTAAGGCTGATAATAGTGAAGAAAACCAGGAAAAATACCACAAGAATTGATGTAAAAAAAGAGTTGGTATAAACAAAGATTGGTGGGCATATATGAAAATCAATAGCGAAGTCAATAAGCACAGATCAATGGTGAAACCAGGTAATCTTACAGTAGAGACTAAGGGAATCACATAGATGTTCAACATATTTATTTAGCACTGCACTTACTGAGAAAGGTGAATGAAGGACTGTAGGAGTATCAGACATGAATGTCAAACAACAGCTAATGGACTTATAAACATTAAAGAGGAGCCTGCGTTAAAAATGTTGGTGGAATTTGCAGTTGTTATGTCACCTGGACTGGATGATGCATCCTCCTGAATTGTGATCGGGATTAGTGATAAAATGGCAGAAATACTGATTCATGTCAAAGGATTGGAGGGTAAAAATCCATTTTAACAAGGGTAAAGGAATAAAGCAGATAACAACAGGTCAGTTATTCTCAGTTCAGTAGCAGGAAAACTGCTAGAGGCCATTGCAGGGGATAACATGACTGAACACTTGAAAGGATATAAGCTAATTAGGGATGTCAACATGGAGTTCAAAGAGCAAGTCATGCTTTACTAATTTAAGTTCTGAAAGGAAATTGCAGATATATAGTTAAAGAGGATGTATTAGATACATTAGCCCAAATCATCTGCTAAACAGATCTTCAGAAATTGGACTCAAGTTGGAAGTTGCCATTGAGGGCCCTGTGGAAATTCTGATGCTCATAAATGTGCTAAAATTGCCCGGGAAGTTTAAACTTTCAATGGGCTGATTTCTGCTGCCCGGGACCTTCTGCAAAAGTCTCTTACTCCAAGCTCAGTGTCAGACACCTGGGCCAGATGTGCAGGGATTACCTGGATACTTACCCTGTAAATTTTACACTGGTTAATCCTGATCTACTTCAGCTAGTCTAACTGAACTGAGCACCACAACTAAACACCCAAATCACCCTCCAACCCAACCTGACTACCTCCTCAACTCAACTACTGCACTGATCCAATTATCCCTCCCAACCTGACTAAACTCCGACCTGACTGCACCCAACTGCATCCCCTCCATCCTGACCCGATCTGACTACCTCCTCCACCTGGCTATCTCCACAACCCGACCACCTCCTTGAACCAATTACTGCACCGATCCAACCTAACTACCCCCATGACCCGACTGCTCCTCATCCAAATAACCCCCCTACATGCCTATCCTGTGGACCCATTCTGAAAACCCTCCTGACTCCTCTACCCCACTGTTATAATTCAGGTCATAAACTCCAAAGTGGATCATAAGTTTTACACCTTGAATTTGGCTAGGATAAGCATGATATGTTTCACTTCAGGTATGATTCAAATGACCTACTATCAAACAAAGTTCATTTAAGAATATGGTTAACATGTATAGTAAAAAGATTAGCAATAATTTTGATCAATTACAGACAAAATCAAAACAACCATAATAATGTATAACCCTTAACAAATATATCTAAGATGTTTCAATCAAACAAAGACTTCCCATAGACAAAATAATCCCTTTTCGCAGGTTTAATACAGCAAAGACTAATACTCACGTGATATTGGAACTGAGTCCTTTGGTTGGAGAATTAAAAGTCCTGACTTCTCAGCCTTGTAACTTCTAGCAGCCCTCTGGACACATTCAGAACAGTTTGAAGTCAGAACAGCTTCCCAGAACACCAGAAACTCTGGTCAAGTCACCAACAGCAAATGTTCTACTCTGGGAAGAAAAGCAGCCTTGCTTTCAGCGAACCAGCAGAATTTCCAAAACCAGGGAAAGAGAGAAACACTTCTTTTCAACTTGATGTCCCTTCTGAAACTAAAAACTGCAGCCAACCAAAACAGAAAATGAAACCTTAAATTCACTAGGAAGAAAAAACCGTCCAAAACACATGACCTTCCTCCTAACAATGCAGGGTCATAAAAGATCCCAGAGTAAAAGTAAACACCCCATTTAAACCACTGAAGGAGCAATATAAAGACTTCTAGCAGCAATGAAACATAAACAGCTTGTAGCTGCAGAGAAGATGAGTTTTTAAAAAATTCTTAAAGGTACACTAACATCACACCCAACAATGTGACCACTAATCCCATGACCCAAACTGACTACCCCCATGACGCACTGCCCCACCTGACTAAACTGCAATCTGTCCACCCTCCCCACCTGACTACACCCTCGACCCGACCTAACTACTCCCACCCAACCTGACCTGAAAACAACCCTACCCTGTTACTCCCCCCACCACCCTCCTCCCACCCGTCTATTCCCCAACCCGAGCCAACTGCACCCTGACCTGACCCAGCTACCCTCCCACCTGATTAACCCGCCCACTTGTCTACTCCCCCAGAGACCTGACCTAATCACTCGCACCCACCCATTCACTCACTCACCCACTCATTCACCCTCTCACCCACGCACCTATTCACTAACCCCCTCTTACAGAAAGACTGGAGATCTTTACAAAAGTTAACCTGTATACAGCAGCTACTGCCACGAAAAGGTGCATGTTCTGCCTTCATCCATCTTTTCTTGCACTTGGCGGTCTTCACCGTGGATGTCCGCTCTGACTCATCAATGCTTCAGCTGGATCTGAAGTTCCGGCTGAAAGATTACAAAAGGGTTGGGTCACAGAGGTTTTCATGGCCGTATCAATGCGTGATGCATCAACACTAACCGGAAGACCTGGGCCATGATAGTTGAAATTTTAATACACCAAAGAGACTTGGAGGAAAGTTCATGCTATTAAAAGTCAAGGGTTGTCAAGGACAGAGGACAGAAGATGGCGGGGGGGAGTAATAGTCAAAGAGACTCCTGTTTGAATCAAGAGGATACCTCAGTCTTCCGCAAATAATAGAAAAGTTAATCCTGCTGCAAGTGCCTAAGAACAACAATTATAACTCTCAATTTTAACACCTATTCCGCCAATATTTTCCAGGCTATGGAAGGAAAAAGACCCCCTAAAATATATTGATCTTTTGAAACCTCCAGACCTTATTTTCAACTTTCACATTTAATCCTTTGAGGATACAAGGGGATTTCTTGTACCAACATATGATTTGAGAAAATCCTATTTTCAGTTCTTTTACTGATAGTCATTGTCTAGGGTTCTGCCCATTTTTCTACTGTGCAGCTAACAGACTTTAAGCAAGTGGGTACGTGCAAGGAAAATGTAAAAGGAGGTGCGGCACAGCACATTCGGTACTTAAAGAGTTAACATTTAATCGGTGTCTGGTTTATTTATCAGAGAAACAATAAAAAAGAAAGCAATGCATTGTGTGTCAAAACCAGTGATCACAGCAGGCTGGGAATTTAAAACCCAGCGCCTTGGAAAACAGATGGTCTGCAGGGCTCCTCAGAAATCTCTGGTACACCACTCACTCTCTGATACCAGAACAACATTTCCCTCTGCTTCCCAATGAAGATGACAAGGCTAATTAAACACTGACTGGCACCTCCTCCGACCTTGTTTCGCACATGATTAATAAATCAATCATTATCCAACTTGATTTTTTTTTTAAATCCAGGAGTATCTTTCAGTTCAAATTAATATTTTCAGCATAACTGCCAACTTAATAGGTGTTTGCGGCAAATAGAGTAAAGATACAAATGGATTGTATTTTAAGATAACTCCTAAGTAACCATGTATAGCCCCAGTACATGATATTTTCTTGCAATGAGCACGCATGAGCTGTTCTGGAGATAATCCAAATGAACTTCATTTTTTTAAACATACAGAGGTTTTTTATGGCCTTTGATCCTTTGTACAGTAAGTGAACGTTCAAAATAATGAACACTCATCCCCTCCAACTTATTTCTGCCTATTATGTTCAGAATGTAGCAAACTAGGGGAAGAAAAATATTTCAGCAATTATGAATCACTCATAGAGTCATAGAGTCATAGAGATTTACAGCATGGAAACAGGCCCTTCGGCCCAACGTGTCCATGCCGCCCTTATTTTTAAAAAAACCCTAAGCTAATCCCAATTGCCCGCATTTGGCCCATATCCCTCTATGCCCATCGTACCCATGTAACTATCTAATTGCTTTTTAAAAGACAAAATTGTACCCGCCTCTACTACTACCTCTGGCAGCTTGTTCCAGACACTCACCACCCTTTGTGTGAAAAAATTGCCCCTCTGAACACTTTTGTATCTCTCCCCTCTCACCTTAAACCTATGTCTTCTAGTTTTAGACTCCCCTACCATTGGGAAAAGATATTGACTATCTATCTGATCTGTGCCCCTCATTATTTTATAGACCTCTATAAGATCACTCCTCAGCCTCCTACGCTCCAGAGAAAAAAGTCCCAGTCTGTCCAGCCTCTCCTTATAACTCAATCCATCAAGTCCCGGTAGCATCCTAGTAAATCTTTTCTGCACTCTTTCTAGTTTAATAATATCCTTTCTATAATAGGGTGACCAGAATTGCACACAGTATTCTAAGTGTGGCCGTACCAATTAATGCACTATCAATCGAGTCAAGACGAGTTGTGAGCAAGACAAATAGGCTTTTATTAGCAAGAACTTGGAGCCATCCCTGTCGGTGATCTGGTCTGTACTGAAGGCTAGGGGGAGGAGCCACTGCCTTTATACACGGACCAAAGGGAGGAGTCTTGGGCGGAATCGACAGGGATGTGCCACATATACAGGTAATGAGAAATACTAACTACAGTGGTTAACCACTACAGATAACATATAACAGTGGTTTACCACATTCACCCCCTGTTTAAAAAAAGAGTCCGTCGGGGGTGAGGCAGAGTGAACAATATTTACAATATTTACAGATTTAGTCTATCCGGGGGCTTGCTCTTCCGCTGCGATCACTGTACTGCCGGTTCCGACGTGGTTTCCGGTCGCGGTGTCGTTTCGAGCGCCAGAACGTTGCTGTCATCCATAGTCTTGTCCGCCCGTCGGGTGCGTGGTGACGATTCCTGGGGCTCAGGCGAGCTGTATACGGGGGCGAGAGGATAGTGGTTCTGATGTCGTAGGGGCAAAGTTGGGGGTGAGGGGTTGGGGGCTATAGAGGTCCCTGAGTCACCTGCGGGCGCTAGGTCACGGATAGATAGCGTGTCCTCCCGCCCGTCGGAGTACAGCACATAGGCGTACTGGGGGTTGGCGTGGAGGAGTTGTACCCTTTTGACCAGGGGGTCAGACTTACGGTCCTGGCATGCTTCCGAAGCAGGACAGGGCCCGGTATGCCAGCCACGACGGTAGTGAAGTCCCTGAGGAAGACTTCCTGGGGAACACGAGCATCCATTCGTGGGGGGTGGCATTGGTTGCCATGCATAGGAGGGACCTAATGGAGTGTAGTGCCTCTGGTAGGACCTCTTACCAGCAGGTGACTGGAAGGCCTTTAGACCGTAGTGCTAGTAAAACGGTCTTCCAGACAGTGGCGTTCTCTCTCTCCACCTGTCCGTTACCCTGGGGGTTGTAGCTGGTAGTCCTACTTGAGGCTATGCCTTTGGAGAACAGGTACCGTCGCAGTTCCTCACCCATGAAGGAGGATTCCCGGTTGCTATGGATATAGCTGGGGTAACCAAACAGAGTGAAGAGGCCGCGCAGGGCCCTAATAACTGTGGCCGAGGACATATCTGGGCAGGGAATTGCAAAGGGAAAACGTGAGTACTCGTCAATGACATTGAGGAATTATATGTTGCGATCAGATGAGGGGAGTCGATGCTTAGGCGTTCAAAGGGGCGGGTGGCTTTTATGAGGTGTGCCCTGTCTGGTCGGTAGAAGTGCGGCTTGCATTCCGCACAGACCTGGCAATTCCGAGTTATGGATCTGACATCCTCAACTGAGTAGGGCAGGTTTCGGGCTCTAATGAAGTGAAAGAACCTGGTGACCCCCGGGTGGCAGAGGTCGTTGTGGAGAGCCTGTAACCGGTCCACCTGTGCACTGGCGCATGTTCCACGGGACAGGGCGTAAGGTGGCTCATTGAGCTTCCCGGGCCAATACAAGATATCGTAATTGTAGGTGGAGAGTTCAATCCTCCACCGTAATATCTTGTCGTTCTTGATCTTGCCCCGCTGCGTGTTGTTGAACATGAAGGCAACGGATCGTTGGTCCGTGAGTAGGGTGAACTGTTTACCAGCTAAATAGTGGCACCAGTGCTGTATAGCTTCCACTATGGCTTGGGCTTCCTTTTCAACGGAGGAGTGTCGAGTTTCGGGGCCTTGGAGGGTTCGTGAAAAGAAGGCCACGGGTCTGCCCGCCTGGTTAAGGGTGGCGGCTAGGGCGAAATCAGACGCATCGCTCTCCACCTGGAACGGGATGGATTCGTCTATAGTGTGCATCGTGGCCTTCGCGATGTCAGCTTTGATGCGGTCGAAGGCCAGTCAGGCCTCCGCCGTCAAGGGAAAAAGGGTGGATTTTATGAGCGGATGGGCTTTATCCCCATAGTTGGGGTCTCATTGTGCATAGTACGAGAAGAAACCCAAGCATCTTCTCAGTGCTTTGAGGCTAGTGGGGAGGGGAAGTTCCAGGAGGGGATGCATACGGTCGGGATCGAGGCCGAGGACCCCATTCTCCACTATGTACCTGAGGATGGCGAGGCGGTGTGTACTGAACACGCACTTCTCCTTATTGTAGGTCAGGTTAAGGAGACTAGCCGTGTGCAGGAATCTGTGGAGGTTGGCATCGTGGTCCTGCTGATCATGGCCGCAGATGGTGATGTTTTCCAGGTACGGGAAGGTGGCCCACAGCCCGTTCTGGTCTACCATTCGGTCCATTTCGTGCTGGAAGACCGAGACCCCATTGGTGACGCCAAAAGGGACCCTAAGGAAGTGGTAAAGGCGACCATTCACCTCAAACACCGTATATTGGCGATCCTCCGGGCGGATAGGGAGCTGGTGGTACGCCGACTTCAAGTCGATGGTGGAGAACACCCGATATTGTGCAATCTGATTGACCATGTCAGATATGCGGGGAAAGGGGTACGCATCCAGCTGCGTGTATCGGTTAATGGTCTGACTGTAGTCAATGACCATTCTGTGTTTCTCCCCGGACTTAATGACTACCACTTGTGCTCGCCAGGGGCTGGTACTAGCTTCGATGATCCCTTCTCTGACGAGCCGCTGGACTTCAGACCTGATAAAGGCCCTGTCTCCAGCACTATACCGCCTGGTCTTGGTGGCGATGGGCTTGCAGTCGGGAGTGAGATTCGCAAACAAGGAGGGAGGGGCGATCTTAAGGGTCGAGAGACTGCAGGTGGTGCGCGGTGGGCAATTTAGACGCTGCTGATTGCAGACGGAGAGCGGGGGAAAAAGCCCATTATACTGTATAGTGACACTCTTCAGATGGGTCATGAAATCTAGCCCCAGGAGTACGGAAGTGCAGAGGTGTGGTAGCGTGAGGAGCCTGAAGTTATCGTATACCATGCCCCGCACCTTCAGGGTCACCACGCAGCAGCCGAGGACATTTACAGAGTGGGATTGCGATGCCATGGAGATCGTTTGCTTGACGGGCCGCAAGGAAAAGGCGTATCGGAGCACCGTATCAGGGTGAATGAAGCTCTCCGTACTCCCGCTGTCAAATAAACAATGCTCCCTGTGCCCGTTTACCTCAATGTCCATCATGGACTTGGCGAGATGATGGGGCTTGGTCTGGTCCAGGGTAACCGATGCCACCGTTGAATCCTGCAGATAGCTGTAGGGAGCTGATGAGGTAGGAGATGGCGGCCCCTGCTGGTCACTCGCGGCCATTGTCATCCAAGATGGTGGCCCCCACGGGTCGCACCCGGCCGGGGTCATCCAAGATGGCGGCCCCCGCGGGTCGCACGCGGCCCAGGGCATCCAAGATGGTGGCCCCCGCAGGTCACACGCGGCGCTCGTGGATTTGGGGGTAGACTTACGGCAGGCTTTGGCGTAGTGCCCCTTCTTCCCACACGCGGAGCAGAACGCCTCCCTCGCCGGGCAGCGTTGTCGGGGGTGCTTACCCAGGCCACAGAAGTAGCATTTCGGGCCTCCAGATGTTGCTGCAGTGGTCAGGTCACCGGTGAGGCGTGGGGCGGCATAGGTCTGTGGTCCTCCCGGTAGCGACGGCTGCGGTGTCCACGATGCGCCCACATGGTCAGGTGAGTAGGATTCGAGGTATTGTGAGGTCACCTCTAAGGATTCAGCCAGTTCCACCGTTTTCTTTAAGTCTAGCGCACCCTGTTCCAGCAGCCGTTGCCGGATATAAGTAGTTCCGATGCCCGTGACAAAGGCATCCCGGATTAAGTCGTCTGTATATTGGGTGGCAGTCACAGACCTACAGTTGCAGTTCTGGGCAAGCAAACGCAACGCGCGCAGGAACTGGTCGACTGATTCACCTGGCTGCCGTCTGCGCGTAGTGAGGAGGTGTCCCGCGTAGACTTCATTAGGCCGTTTATTATACAGGCCTTTTAACAGTTCGATAGCGGCCATGTAATTTTCCGCGTCTCGGATCGTAGCGTATACTACGTCGCTTACCCGGCCGCGGAGCACCCGTAGTTTGTCAGCGTCTGTACTGATGGCAGTGGAGGCTTCGATGTAATCTTCGAAGCATTGCAGCCAGTGGTCAAACGTGTTTGAAGCTCCAGCAGCTTGCGGGTCCAGATTCAGCCTTTCGGGTTTCAGTAACTGCTCCATTTTAAGAAAAAAAACTTGCTAATAAAATTGATGCACTATCAATCGAGTCAAGACGAGTTGTGAGCAAGACAAATAGGCTTTTATTAGCAAGAACTTGGAGCCATCCCTGTCGGTGATCTGGTCTGTACTGAAGGCTAGGGGGAGGAGCCACCACCGTTATACCTGGACCAGGGGGAGGAGTCTTGGACGGAACCAACAGGGATGTGCCACATATACAGGTAATGAGAAATACTAACTACAGTGATTAACCACCACAGATAACAGATAACAGTGGTTTACCACACCAATGTCATGAACAACTTCAACAAGACATTCCAACTCCTGTATTCAATGTTCTGACCGATGAAACCAAGCATGCCGAATGCCTTCTTCACCACACTGTCGACCTGTGACTCCACTTTCAAGGAACTATAAACATGTACCCCTAGATCTCTTTGCTCTGTAACTCTCCCCAACGCCCTACCATTAACTGAGTAAGTCCTGCCTTGGACTTGTTACACTGTTACTCAGTGTAACAAGGTGGAGGGAATGGTACATGCTTTAAGAGCTATAAGGTAAATTAATCTCACATATAAAGGCTACTGCAATGAGGAAGGTTAGACTGTTGTAAGTGTATCTTTTTTCAAAACCGTGATGTGAAAAGATCATGCGGAAGAAGGCAATCACATCTTTATGTCAAAGGTGGAAGAAAATGTATACATCATGAATAAGAAAGATTGACTGCATTAATTAAAGTCTTAAAACGTATTTATTAGTGTTACAAGCAGGCTTACATTAACACTGCTGTAAAAATCCCCCAGTCGCCCGCCACACTCCGGCACCTGTTCGGGTACACTGAGGGAGAATTTAGCATGGCCAATGCATCTAGCCAGCCCGCCTTTCAGACTGTGGGAGGAAACCAGAGCACCGGGAGAAACCCACACAGACACAGGGAGAACATGCAGACTCCGCACAGACAGTGACCCTAGCCAGGAATCGAATCCGGGCCCCTGGTGTTGTGAGACAGCAGTGCTAACCACTGTGCCACTATGCTACCCTCCAAAGTACCAAAAACAAACCCCAATAATAGGCTGCAAGAATCAGCAAAGATCTGAAGTAACAGGGTCTCCACATTTTCTTTGCGTTTTGAGGTTTCGGCGGCCGATCAATAAAACTCACATGGGATTTTAAAACTAATGTTGCAAAAAAAATCAATGAAATTGTAAATAGATCCAGTAACAAACTGTTGTCTTCACATTGGGAAAGACTGCTACATAACTGTGATTCCATGTCATGGCAATGGCGAAAAGAATGCGTAGAAGGAGGAAATCACTGGGGTATATCGAATACTAAAGCCACATCAAAAAAGGTAAGTGATTTGTAAATAAATGTGGAATTACAGGAACTGTGCTAGAGAAGGGCTTAGGTGCTACAGACTGTCACAGTGTGGTTGTGAGAGGGTGTACATTGAACTCAATGACTGGTATTCAACCATTCTCTGGATATAAAGGATATCCTCTGGCTGTTAGTAATGAGAAGGCATCTGGTTCAAAGAGTCTAGATTGGCAGATATTGGGAATAGTTCAATGGTCTACTAGTAAGTTTGTGGACGACACAAAGGTTGGTGGAATTGCAGATAGCGATGAGGACCATCAGGGGATACAGCAGGATATAGATCAATTGGAGATTTGGGCGGAGAGATGGCAGATGGAGTTTAATCCGGAAAATGTGAGGTAATGCATTTTGGAAGGTCTAATACAGATGGGAAATGTACAGTAAATGGCAGAACCCTTCAGAGTATTGATAGACAGAGAGATCTGGGTATACAGGTACACAGGTCACTGAAAGTGGCAACGCAGGTGGAGAAGACATTCGGCATGCTTGCCTTCATTGGCCGGGGCATTGAGCTTAAAAATTGGCAAGTCATGTTGCAGCTTTATAGTATCTTAGTTAGGGCGCACTTGGAATACAGTGTTCAATTCTGGTCACCACACTATCAGAAGGATGTGGAGGCTTTGGAGAGGGTACAGAAAAGATTTACCAGGATGTTGCCTGGTATGGAGGGTATTAGCAAGAGGAGAGGTTGGAGAAACTTGGTTTGTTCTCACTGGAACAATGGAGGTTGGGGGGTGGGGAGTGGTGGGGGGGGGGGGGGAGGTGGTGACTTGATGTCTACAAGATTATGAGGGGCATGGACAGAGTGGATAGTCAGAAGCTTTTTCCTAGGATGGAACAGTAAATTACCAGAAGGCATATGTTTAAGGTGCGAGGGGCAAAGTTTAAAGGAGATGTACGAGGCAAGTTTTTTACACAGAGGGTGGTGGGTGCCTGGAACTCGCTGTCGGGGGAGGTAGTGGAAGCCGATATGACAGTGACTTTTAAGGGGCATCTTGACAAATGCATGAATAGGTTGGGAATAGAGGGATATGGTCCCCGGAAGAGTCGGGGGTTTTAATTCAGTCGGGCAGCATGGTCGGTGCAGGCTTGGAGGGCCGAAGGGCCTATTCCTATGCTGTAATTTTCTTTGTTCTTTGTTCTTTGATAATAATGGGTCTGTTTTCCCCTTCAGTGAAGTAGCAAATATGTTCCTATTTCCCCCTGACAGAGATTATTAGGTTCTTTAGAGTGAGGATGGAGGGAAAATATGGAGATGCAGCAGTGAACATCTGTCTGTTTTCTCTATCATTACCAGCGGAAGGTTCCGTCTATATTCCCAGTTGGTTATCAGGAAGTTATACAGTTACTAGCGGAATCAGCTCTTCTTTTCATGAATATTTGAAACGAAGGACCTCAGAAGTTGAATCTAAGCCAAATCCTGAACACAGCGAAACTCTCATCCCTGGAGCTCCATGATCTGGTATTATCATCACCAAGACCTTCTTCTTAACACTTAATTCAAATACAAAACCAGTTTAAAATAATTGCACCTTGAATTTCTACCCACAGAATTATTTCACTGCAGCTTATGTGCATCTGAGTGATATTCTTTCATGGAACTGAAAAAGAGCAGTCCCTCACTGATAGATCATTACCTCTAACACAACATATATTCAACTTAATTTTAACAGGGAATGTTCAAGTTTCCCACTTGCACAATTAAGCCACAATTTCCTGGGGCCCCAGTAGAAGCTCAAGCATCCGTGAGTCAGCAAATCAAGCCTCCAACCTTGAGCTTCACATTTATACTGCATCACTTGGTTTTCCAACAGGCAATTTCAATACTTTAAAGTTGGCTGTGCTGTCGGCATGTGAAACCCCTCCCATAGCATTCCAAATCGATTGTCAAATTTCTTGGTGTCAAGCCAAGCTCCACCCTGACTCATAAAAACTGGCTGCTTCTCTAAGAAACGGGTCTGGTTTGCTTTAGGAAAATCCTTCAAGAAGAGTAGAATTTGCCTAAAGATTGCCAACTCGTCTGTTGTTGTTGGTGCAGTTTTTTTGGGGACAGGAAACTTCTGTGGAAGTCTCTGGACTTGCTCCTATTGGCTGTACATGCAACCATCGGCTCCTCTACTGGAGCTGCAGTGAGGGTATGCTGCAAGAATGTTGCACGGTTTTGTGCTGACTTTGTGAGCAATCGGTAGGGGAGACATTCAATGGATTAGGGCCAGCCTTGCATGAAGGAATTGCAGGAATGTATGTGTAGATGCTGTGCTTACCCGAATTCTTTTCTGCTGCCACATCTGGGGAGAGATCCCACAATTACACCCCAAACTTCCACTCCTGCTGATGGTGTCTGACTTTACACTCCACAGAGGTCTTCCCAGCTCCACTGTACCACTGGCATGAACGCCTGGAAAGTAGCTTTGCTGGAACTGCCAAATATCTCTTCCCGGATCAGGTTTATTTGTAGCATCATCCATTATCTATCATGCTTTGTAAACCAGGTTGCTGCGCTTTTGAACAAGACAGAGATAGTTGTGGCAGAAAATGCAGAACAAAAATCCAAATATGCCTGAATTCTCTTGAATCAATGGTTGTAGGGGAGGATTGAGAGATGTTGCTATAGTACCTTGCCTTAAGCATAGAATGACCAACACTGATATTCTGAGGACACAAAGTTATCTTTTAATTTTAAAAATGTCAACTTTCTTGTGTATAATAAGGCAAATTTTATCCTCCTTGCCTGAAGCCCATACTAGGGCGGCACAGTGGCACAATGGTTAGCACTGCTGCCTCACAGCGCCAGGGACCCGGGTTCAATTCCGGCCTCGGGTCACTGTCTGTGTGGAGTTTGCATGTTCTCCCCGTGCCTGCGTGGGTTTCCTCCGGGTGCTCTGGTTTCCTCCCATGTGCTGGTTAGGTGCATTGACCCGAACAGGTGCCAGAGTGTGGCGACTAAGGGAATTTCATAGTAATTTCATTGCAATGTTAATATATGTCTTACTTGTGTCTAATAAATAAACTTTAAACTTTAACAATGCTAAATGTCAGAAAGACAGCTTTTCTTACACCCACAGTGCAAGGATGGAAATGATGGGAAATACATCACGTGAATGAATTACATCATTTGAGCAGGTTGATTGTATTGCTAATTTTATACATTCCAATATCACTTCTGAAGGCCAATCTCAGAAGTGGCACCAAGTGGCAGGGAGATGGAGGATTGGTACTTCTACAAACTTTCCTCATTTGTCCACCTCGAAATTTCCATGTTTACTGGTGGAGTTACGCAGAAAAATCAGCCCAACCTGTCTATAAAATGACCTTCATGCTCTGCGGATATTTCCTGTACATTGTTCTGGACACTTTTTATTTTACTATTTAAATTTAGAAGCACAATATTAAAGCCCACTAAAATGGCAAAAACACAAATGCCATTAGTAAGCACACATCACGCATTCTGATTATTATTTTTTTTCCTAGCCCTCAAAGTGCTAACTAGTTTTAAAACTTTGCAAAAAAAAAGAGAGATATAATCGACTGGTATATACAAAAAGAAGAAATTAACTTGCATTTATCATGCCTCGTTATGCCTTCCGTGCCCCACAGCACTTCACAGTCAATGAATTAATTTTGGAGTGTAATCATATAGACAAAACGTAGGGGAAACTGCACCAATTAGATGACAATAGATGAAACAAAATGTTGATTTTATTCATTCAATGTATAACATACAAATCCCGTGCCCCTAAATTTCCTGGGTCCCTGATGAAGTGCCAGAAATGCGGCAGGGCAGGACTTGAGCCTGCCTGAAGGAGGCTGACCCCATCAGAATTCCCAGAGCCAGCTAATTTCCATAATGCTGGCATGACAAGGGCATGTGTCCTGTTCGCCTGGGGACAGGTACGCTGAGGGGGGAAGCATGGACAATTAGGAAAAAGGGGCAGACCAAGGGCACAACATCCTCATATAACAGCTTACAAGCAAAGAAAACCATGAACTGGTCCTTGCGCGAGGCAATGCAACGGCCACTGTAGCAGGAGGAAGCACGCACCGCTGATGAACTGCTGTCACAAGTTGGAGAAAAGAAGGAGGCAACTGCTGGAACAGCTGGCAAGAAGCCATCAATTGCAGCAGTGCAGCTCATATAAAAGAAGGTGCCTGTGGCTATGAAGGACATCACATCCATAGCGCCAAGGACCCGCTTACAGGGTTGAGAAAGGTTTAATAACCTCACAAGGTCAGCAAAAATAAATGTAGTCTCAAATGAATTACGAGGCAACAAGGCAGCTTACTGAAATGCAGAGATGCAAATTAATATTTCTTGGCCCAAGTAGTACCTTTTGGGTATTTGCATAGCACCCTGATTCTTGCCCCAGAAGTAACCTCGTGTCAATTGCCTCACACCTCATACACTGTTCTGTTGTATCTGCCAGTTCTACCATCCGTTCCATTCATTTTGTCAGATTACTGCTGCGGGGTTTGGAGGCTGTGTCGGTCAAAGCATTCCTCCTGCAGGCGATCACACACGATGCTCGGGAACAGCAGAAGTGTGTGTGCAAATATCCACATTAACTCCGCATGAACAGGAAGCACTGGCAAACATGGGATTCAGCTCTAGCCTGGTGGTTGAAGATGGAGGCGTGGGAGTCATTGTGGTTTCACAAATACATATGTTTCAATCTCCTTACCAGCTACCACATTCCTCATCAGAGATCCACAAAGTAGATTTTTTAAATTAGCAATCCGCTCATATGGACCCAAATTAGCAATACTCTTACTTTTTTCCCCTTCGGAGGTTGCAAGCCAGGAATCAGATGATAAGGGTGATAAGGAACAAAAGGGTGAAGCCTGATACCTCTGACAGCACAGAGACCACACACCAATACCATCATTCATTCATTCATCAGCTAAGAGACACTCACTAAAGGGGGCACAGATACTAAATTCGATAAATTGATACCTGATGAGACGCACAGAACCAGGATCAGAGGTTCAGAAGTGGAGCCTGTTGTAGCTAAGCAGAAGCATAAGACATGTCAATACAGGTTACTTGGACGATGGCAGGAAATGATGGGCATCTCCTCTTCCAGGCTGTGCCGCAGATGACTGGGATATAGGTGAAAAAATATACTTCCCTGTGCACCAACAACCGAGGCGATTTTAGCTGATAAACAGCCCGGAGTTGTTGAATGCAGGATGGAAAGTCTTGGTGGAGTCATGGTATTCAGGTTGAAAAGTATGTAGAGCAGCATATCGGAAAGATAGGAGGATATTTCGTGAACTCGCTCTAAGATTTTAGAATATTTCTGATTCTAAGAGGTCTGCTCTCCAACTGGTTATGAGTAACTAGAAACCTGTTGCCAGTTGTGGTGAACCATCGTTGGTTCCCACTGGATAGTGCTGAGCCAGGGGCTGGCCAGGACTACAAGGATGTACATACGTTACTGTTGGATTGTACTATTGTTGCTGTTGGGTTAGGGTGGGGTTGTTACACCTTTGTATGATAGTGTTGTGGCACATCCCAGTCGGGCTCCGCCTCCTGGGAGAGGTATAAGAGTCCCTGCTCTGGCCGGGACCCCTTCAGTCTGGGATAGTGTATATAAGTTCTGGTAGCTTCATTAACAGTAAATAAAAGCCTTCATTTACTGAGCTTCGAGCCTCGTGTCTGAATAAGCGCATCAATTTTATTTACTGTCGTTAAACTCTCGTCGGAAAAAAAAAGAAGAGAGAGAGTATGGAGCAAATTCTCAAACCGGAACGCCTGACGCTAGATCCACGTGCGGTGGGCGCTTCTAACACCTTCGACCACTGGCTGAAGTGTTTCGAAGACTACTTGGCAGCCTCCGCAGCGGTCACCACAGATGATGACAGACTCCGGGTCCTCCATGCGAGGGTAAGCGACATAGTCTACCTCGCGATCCATGCGGCCACTAATTACCCTAAGGCCCTCGAGCTTCTAAAGAAGCGCTATACCAAACCACCTAACGAGATACACGCTCGTTACCTCCTAGCCACTCGACGACGGCAGTCTGGCAAAACGATGGAGGACTATGCCAATGAGCTCCTACAGCGGGCCAGGGGCTGTGACTGCAAAGCTGTGTCGGCTGAGCAGAGCATGAACGACCTCACCCGAGATGCGTTTGTGGCTGGGGTCGGATCGTCGTACATTCGACTTAAACTGTTGGAGAAGGGTAACCTTAATCTTACCCAGGCCATCGAGTTAGCAGAGATGCTCGAGTCGGCTTCAAAGAGCTTAGTTTTATATCCAGAGGACCACGTGGAGACAACGTGGCAGGAGCAGTCGCAAATCCCTCCTCGCCCCTTGGGTTCGAAATGCTGTGTAATGGCATGCTCCCATTCGGGCCAGACGACGGCTGCAGCCCCGTGCGGCCCGCGGTGCTACTTCTGTGGAGGAGCAAAACATACCCGGCAAAAGTGTCCCGCTAAAGCTGTGTTGTGCACCGCATGCGGTAAAAAAGGGCATTATGCAAAAGTGTGCCGATCGAAACCCAGGAACGGCAGTGCGGCCTGCGATTCTTCGGAGCTTGGATCATCATCATCGTCGAAGTCGTTGCGGGGTTCGTCCACGTGCGAGACCAGGACGACGCCATTACGGTCGACGGAGCCGGAGGAGTATGGCCACCAGGGGTCGCTTAGTTTGGCGCCCTCATCCACGTGCGATTCATGGGGTCAGCCATGTTGGTCGACACTGACCACGAACGACCAGCAGGGGTCCTCCGCATCAATTTCGGCTGCCTGCAGTGGCGTTCATGAACCAGCGGTGGCGTCGATCATCCTGGACCAGGCCAAGCCTCATAGACTCGACCGTTCAATGATGGATATCCAGCTTGCCTGAGCCCAGAAGATGGTCGCCACCGCAGGGCGTGTCAGGATCCCCTGGACTACCGTCACCTCAGGGTCAACCGGCCTGTGAGTCCGTGGAAGAACAGCTGGACGCCGTTTTGGGGAGAACGCCACCGCAAGTGCCTACTCCGGTGTCACCGCCGGTATTGAGGAGGTCACAACGACGGTGCGGTCCCCCTGACCATCTGAACTTATAGACTGCTGACATTTTATTCTGGTTTTTGTACCCCGCCGGCCTTTGTTTTCAAAGGAGGGGTGAATGTGGTGAACCATCGTTGGTTCCTGATGCGCGTCAATAAGCACATGGAACCAAGGCTTCGGTATTGAAGGCTTTAATAAAGTAACAAGGGAACTACTAACACGAATACACCAGTTCAGACTGAAGGGGTCCTGCCGGAGCAGGGAGTCTTATACCTTGCCACCGGAGGCGGGACCCCACTGGAATGTGCCATGATAACTCTTATAACAGGTAAACACCCTAACCCAACAACATAGTACAACCCCCACAGTAACAACACCCTAGCCCAACAGTAACATGGTAACAAACCCCAGTGGTGAACCAACGATGGTTCACCACATTCACCCCTCCTTTAAGAACAAAAGGTGGCGGGGTGGACGAAAAACAGGTCATATAAACAGACAATAACAGAAAAATCACAGGATTCACAAGTCCAGACGGTCTGGAGGACCGCACCGACGCTGCGATCTCCTCAACACCGGTTGCGAAACCGGAGCAGGTGCCGATCTCTTCAACACCGGTTGCGAAAACGGAGCAGGTGCTTGTGGTGGCGCTCTTTCCAAAGCAACGTCTGGCTGTCCCCTCAAGGACTCCCGGGCCGGCCGGCCCTGGTGAGGCGATGGTGCAGGGGATCCTGGAACGTTTGGTGGTAGTGGTGGTGGTGATGATGATGGTGGCACCGATCTCCGAGTCTCAGGCAAGCTGTACATGGGAGTAAAAGTGTAATGCACTGGTCCCGGTGCTGACCGCGCCACGTCTGGGGAAGTAATGAGGAGTAGTGGATTCGTGACTGGGGGAATAGGAGCGACAGGAGTTGCTACGTCCCCTGCGGGCGCCAGGTCTCTAATGGAGACAGTGTCCTCTCGCCCGTCAGGATATGCCACATAGGCATACTGAGGGTTGGCGTGGAGGAGTTGGACCGGTTCGACCAAGGGGTCGGACTTGCGAGCCCTCACATGTCGCCGCAGAAGGACGGGTCCTGGGTACGTCAACCAGGCTGGCAATGAGGTCCCCGAGGACGACTTCCGAGGGAATGAGAACATCCTCTCGTGGGGAGTAGCATTGGTTGCCGTACACAGGAGGGAGCGGATAGAATGGAGCGCATTTGGAAGGACCTCCTGCCAACGGGAGACTGGAAGGCCCCTGGATTTCAGTGCCAGTAGGACAGCCTTCCAGACTGTAGCATTCTCCCTTTCCACCTGTCCGTTACCCCTAGGGTTGTAGCTCGTGGTTCTACTAGAGGCAATCCCGAATGAGAGCAGGAATTGCCTCAAGTCGTTGCTCATGAACGACGAGCCCCTGTCGCTATGAATGTAGCAGGGGTACCCGAACAGGGTAAAAAGTTCACTGAAAACCTTAATGACGGTGGCAGTTGACGTGTCCGCACAGGGGAAAACAAACGGAAACCGGGAATACTCGTCTATTATATTGAGAAAATAGACATTCCGGTCCGTTGAGGGAAGGGGGCCCTTAAAATCCACACTCAGCCTCTCAAAAGGGCGAGTGGCCTTGACCAATTGTGCCCGGTCTGGTCGATAAAAGTGTGGTTTGCATTCTGCGCAAATCCGACAGCTTCTAGTCACTGACCTGACCGCCTCCACCGAGTAGGGCAGGTTGCGGGCTTTGATGAAGTGGTAGAGTCTGGTGACTCCAGGATGACACAGATCATTGTGGAGAGCCTTCAAGCGGTCCTCCTGCATGATGGCGCATGTTCCGCGCGAGAGGGCATCCGAGGGCTCATTGAGCTTCCCTGGACGATACATAATATCGTAATTATAGGTGGAGAGCTCGATTCTCCACCGCAAGATCTTATCGTTCTTGATCTTGCCCCTCTGCGTGTTACTGAACATAAACGCCACGGATCGTTGATCCGTGATCAGGGTGAACCGCTTACCTGCCAGGTAATGGCGCCAGTGTCTGACTGCCTCCACAATGGCCTGAGCCTCCTTTTCCACCGCTGAGTGCCGAATTTCTGGGCCTTGAAGGGTGCGGGAAAAGAACGCGACGAGCCTGCCTGCCTGGTTTAGTGTGGCGGCTAGGGCGAAGTCAGATGCATCACTCTCCACCTGGAAAGGGATGGATTCATCCACCGCGTGCATCGTGGCTTTCGAGATGTCGCTCTTCAAAACCTTGAAGGCCAATTGGGCCTCCGGCGTAAGTGGGAAGGTCGTGGACTTAATGAGCGGACGAGCTTTGTCCGCGTAGTTGGGGACCCACTGTGCATAATATGAAAAAAACCCGAGGCATCTCCTCAGTGCTTTCGTGCTAGCGGGCAAGGGAAGTTCAGTGAGTGGGCGCATACGGTCTGGATCAGGGCCAATGACCCCGTTTTCCACCACGTATCCGAGGATGGCTAACCTACGCGTACGGAATACGCACTTCTCCCTGTTATAGGTCAGATTCAGGCGAGATGCAGTGCGCAGAAAGTGTTGGAGATTCGTGTCATGGTCCTGCTGGTCATGGCCGCAGATGGTGACGTTATCCAGGTACGGGAAGGTAGCCCGCAACCCGTTCTGGTCCACCATTCGGTCCATAGCACGCTGGAAGACCGAGACCCCATTGGTGACACCAAATGGAACCCTGAGGAATTGGTATAGACGACCATCCGCCTCAAAAGCCGTATATTGTCGGTCCTCTGGGCGGATGGGGAGTTGATGGTAGGCGGACTTAAGGTCTATGGTAGAAAACACTCGGTACTGCGCAATCTGATTGACCATATCAGAAATGCGCGGGAGAGGATACGCATCCAGCTGCGTGTATCTATTAATGGTCTGACTATAGTCGATGACCATCCGAGGTTTGTTCCCGCTTTTGACTACCACGACCTGCGCTCTCCACGGACTAGCACTGGCCTGTATGATCCCTTCCTTGAGGAGCCGCTGAACCTCAGATCTAATAAAGATCCGGTCCTCAGCGCTGTAACGCCTACTTTTAGTAGCGATGGGCTTGCAGCCAGGTACCAGATTTTTAAAAAGGGATGGTGTCGTGATCTTCAGGGTGGATAAATTGCACGCGGGGCGCTTTGGGCAATTTGGAGGCTGCGGCTGATTCCCTACTGCCAGTGAAGGGAGTGGCCCACCGTACTGTAGGATCACACTCTTCATGTGGACCATAAAGTTTAGTCCGAGGAGAATTGGCGCGCAAAGGTGAGGTAGCACAAGGAGCCTGTATTGCTCGTAAATTGTGCCCTGTACCTCAAGAGTTACCATACATCGTCCTTGGATCGGTACAGACCGGGACCGTGATGCCATGGAAATTGTCTGTTTGGCAGGGAGAATCCGGAGTCCACACCTTTTAGCAGTTTCAGGGTGTATGAAACTTTCGGTGCTTCCACTGTCAAACAGACAATTCACAGTTCTGCCACTAACCTTTACCTCCATCATAGAATGTTCCAGTCTGTAATGCCTGGTCTGATCCAGAGAGATCGACGCCACCGTTGGCCCCTGGGCGTCACTGCATGCTGCCGATGTGGATGCTGAGGACCCCAGCTGGTCGCTGCTGCATGCTGCCGATGTGGATGCTGAGGACCCCTGCTGGTCGCTCCTAGTCGTCGTGGACCATGATGGCCGCCCCCATGAATCGCACGTGGGCGAGGGCGCCAAGCGCAGCGACTCCTGGTGGTCTTTCTCCTCCTCTGTCTGCCACGATGGCGCCGTCCTGAGATCGCACGTGGTCGGACCTCGTGGGTACTGCGACGCCGAAAGAGATGGTCTCCGTTCTGGAGGGTTACAAGCTGCACTGCCGTTTTTAGGTTTGGACCTGCAGACTTTGCCGTAGTGGCCTTTTTTACCGCACTGGCTGCAGATTGCCGTTCTTGCCGGACACTGTTGCCGTGGATGCTTGGCCCCTCCACAAAAATAGCATCGCTGGCCACCTGGAGCTGCCGCCGTCGTCAAATCGATCTGGGAGCGCGGGTTCGCGGGGCGAGGAGGGAGCAGAGCTTGCTCCAACCACGTTGACTGCACGTGGTCCTCGGGGTACAGCGCCAAGCTCTTCGACGCCGCCTCCAACCTCACGGCCATCCCCATTGCCTGGGTCAAGTTGAGTTTCCCCTTTTCTAGCAATTTAAGCCTGATGTACGAGGACCCTACCCCTGCTACGAACGCGTCTCGGGCGAGGTCGTACATATACTGTTCGGCGGAGACGTCCTTACAGTCGCAACCCCTGGCAAGCTGCAGGAGCTCATTGGCATAATCCTCCATGGTTTCGCCCGACTGCCGACGTCGTGTAGCGAGGAGGTAACGAGCATGTATCTCGTTGGGTGGCATAGTGTATCTGTTCTTTAGGAGCTCGACGGCACCCAGGTAAGTGGGAGCTGCACGAATGGCTAGGTAAATCGTGTCGCTTACCCTTGCGTGGAGGACCTGGAGTCTATCACTGTCCGTAGTGATAGTTACCGAGGCTGCCAGGTAGTCCTCAAAGCACTTCCACCAATGGTCGAATGTGTTAGCTGCACCGACCGCACGTGGGTCCAGTGTCAGACGATCCGGTTTTAGAATCTGTTCCATACTCTCTGTTTTTTTTTTTCTTCTTGTTGCACAGTTGTGAGTTTTCTGTTTACTGTATTAAATTGATGCGCGTCAATAAGCACATGGAACCAAGGCTTCGGTATTGAAGGCTTTAATAAAGTAACAAGGGAACTACTAACACGAATACACCAGTTCAGACTGAAGGGGTCCTGCCGGAGCAGGGGGTCTTATACCTTGCCACCGGAGGCGAGACCCCACTGGAATGTGCCATGATAACTCTTATAACAGGTAAACACCCTAACCCAACAACATAGTACAACCCCCACAGTAACAACACCCTAGCCCAACAGTAACATGGTAACAAACCCCAGTGGTGAACCAACGATGGTTCACCACAGTTCCCACTGGATAGTGCTGAGCCAGGGGCTGGCCAGGACTACAAGGATGTACATATGTTACTGTTGGATTGTGCTGTTGTTGCTGTTGGGTTAGGGTGGGGTTGTTACATCTTTGTATTGTAGTGTTGTGGCACATCCCAGTCGGGCTCTGCCTCCTGGGAGAGGTATAAGAGTCCCTGCTGTGGCCGGGACCCCTTCAGTCTGGGATAGTGTATATAAGTTCTGGTAGCTTCATTAACAGTAAATAAAAGCCTTCATTTACTGAGCTTCGAGCCTCGTGTCTGAATAAGCGCATCACCAGTATTAATGGAGCAATCGATATGTCTGCCAAAGAGGCTGTTTTCCCTGATGGCAGTTCTCCATCGTTCACTGCAGAAACTTTCATCTTTACAGAACCAGCAAGCAAGCTCATGACAAACATTCAGCAGACTGAAAGGACCTGAGATAATTACCATTAACATCACAAGTGACTGAAAGGGCATTGTTGTGATAACATGTGTCATGTTTCAGCATATTCTGGATTTTCAGTCAATACTTTACATTATTTAAAAACACAAAAAGCTACAAAAAGATGGCTGCTTGAAGATCATCTGACTTCTCTTGTGGATCGAGGGGCGGCACGGTGGCACAGTGGTTAGCACTGCTGCCTCTCAGCGCCAGGGACCCGGGTTCAATTCCGGCCTCGGGTCACTGTCTGTGTGAGTTTCCTCCAGGTGCTCCAGTTTCCTCCCACAGTCCAAAGATGTGCAGGTTAGGTGGATTGGCCATGCTAAATTGCTCCTAATGTCAGGGGATTAGCAGTGTAAATATATGGGGTTACAGGAATAGGGCCTGGGTGGGATTGTGGTCAGTGCAGACTCAATGGGCCAAATGGCCTCCTTCTGAACTGTAAGGATTCTATGAAACATTCCCCTGAGCCAAGAGGGAACAAAATAAACTTTCCAGACTGATGCTAACTCAATGCTTTTTCCTGAAATTAATTCAAAAGGGGGATTTGAAATTGAATGGATCATTCAGACACAAACACCAGCTGTCTCAAACTCTCAGGAGGGAGTTTTCCTGGCCCACCCACCATGGGAATCAGAGCAGTAGGGGGTGGACCATGCAAAGGTTGACCTCAGAGTGGGATTTCCGGTTTTGGGGTGAGCGTGGCCGGAAAATCCCGCCCCCAAGGTGTGAATGTCACCATTCAGCTGTATAAGTGACTTGGCCACATGCCTTCTTTGGAAAAATTAGTTTAGACTTTTCACAGGTCACATGGTGAGACAACCATGTTTGTTGTCTGCCTTGAAATAGCAAGAAGCTGTTCTCCAGACAGAGTCTATCAGTCAGCTAATGAACCAGATGCAAGTCAACTGTACAGCCAAGGTAATAAACAGCCATTCCTTGAAAGTGGGAGAAGGACTCCACCCAACCTGTCCTTATTTTTAAATTCACAAAAGTCTTGCTGCTGGAATTATTTAAATTGGAACAATCACGTGGAGGGTAAAAGACACACACACACACAAAAACACAGTGATCATGGTCAGTGAGAAAGCACATAAATTCTGCCTGTGACTGATGCTTTGAATTAAAATATGATTTTTAAATTAACTAGCTGGAAACTGCTGACTTACTTTAAATAAAAAACAAACTAAAGCCACATTCCAGTGGCTTGGGATCATAGTCAAAGATGGTTGCATATGTACCTCACTGTATCTTCCACATTCCAATACCACTGAAATGGATACAACCTCTCTGAAAAGCTGCACCCCAGATACACTGACCTTGAAAGAGGATGAATGGGGCCATCGCGTACCCCATTAGCAACAAATCACTTGGGTATTCAACTGGGTGGAGACAAACCATTAGAAATAATCACTTGGGCTGAGTGAAGAATTTCCAGCCATGATCTAATCAAGTTATAAATGGAATCCACTAGCCATGACCGTATTTAGATCATTGGGGAATTGGTGTGAGAAGGTCATGTGACGAGCCAAACTTTTATGTGTTGTATGTACCCGCAGAAGCAACTGAGATTTTGAAGGAACAAGAAACTGAGTTTCTATTTCTCTCTCACTCCATCTAACTTGTAGGTTTTTGAGCTCTGTGTGCTGAACCTGAGTATCCAGATGTCACGAACAGAGATTTGAAAAGAACTAAACCAAATTTGTTAACTACAACTTTAAACCATCCCTATGCCAAGAACAGCAGGGACACTACCGTGTGTGTGTGTGTGTGTGTGCGTGCTTGTGTGTGTGCGTGCGTGTGTGTGTGTGCATGCTTGTGTGTGTGTGCTTGTGTGTGTGTGCTTGTGTGTGTGCGTGCTTGTGTGTGTGTGCGCGTGCTTGTGTGTGTGTGCCTGCCTTTGTGTGTGTGTGTGTGCGTGCCTTTGTGTGTGTGTGCGTGCTTGTGTGTGTGCGTGCTTGTGTGTGTGCGTGCTTGTGTGTGTGTGTGGGTGTGTGTGTGTGTGCTGCGACTGAAGAGTCTGATGGTGTGAATTAAAACTACTTTTTATTTCACAAAAAAAAGAAACTCTGTCCAATAGTGTATTTTATAGTCACAGCACATAAACAGTTAAACACGCAAGGATTTGGCAAATACATCACTTTAACACAAAAACAGTTGCAGTCAAATGAGGAGAGGGCAAAGTGGGGAGTCATTCCTCTCTTGTTTCTAATAACGTGAAATTGAATCCATGCTTTCTTTCAGGCTTTCCAATTCACCAAATATTTTGTCAATGGTGACCAGCGTTTGACTGGAGCTGTCAAAGTCCTCATTTGAGTCTTCTGCAAAAACATTTGTACATCCTCACCCTCCAGCATGCTGACTCCTTGCCCATCCCCACATGGTTACAGACCACTTAGGCCCGGGTCCCACCATGTAGACTATTAAAAGTTTATCTGGTAGGATGTGGGAGTTGCTGGCAAGGACATCATTTATTGCCCATCCCTAGTTTCCCTTCAGAAGGTAGTGCTGAGCTGCCTTCCTGAACCGCTGCAGTGCCTGAGGTGGAGGTACACCCACAGTGCTGTCAGGAAGGAGTTCCAGGATTTTGACCCAGCGACCGTGAAGGAACAGCGATATATTTCCAAGTCAGGATGGTGAGTGACTTGGAAGGGAATCTCCAGGCGGTGGTGTTCCCAGGTATCTGCTGCTCTTGTCCTTCTAGATGGCAGTGGTCGTGGATTTGGCAGATGCTGCATAAGGAGCCTTGGTGAGTTCCTGCAGTGCATCTTGGAGGTTGTACACATTGCTGCCACTGTTCATCGGTGCTGGATGGATTGATTGAATGTTTGTGGAAGGGGTAGCAATCAAGTGGGCTGCTTTGTCCTAGATGGTGTTGAGTTTCTTGAGTGTTGCTGGAGCTGCACCCATCCAGGCAAGTGGAGAGTATTCCATTACACTCCTGACTTGTGCCTTGTAGCTGGTGTACAGACTTTGGGGGAGAGGTTGGGGGGGTGGGGTTGAGGAGGTGAATTACTTGCTGCAGGATTCTTAGCCTTTGACCTGCTCTGGTAGCCACAGTATTTATATGGCTAGCCCAGTTCAGTTTCTGGTCAATGGTAACCCCAAGATGTTGATAGTGGGAAATTCAGCGATAGTACTCCATTGAATGTCAAAGGGCGATGGTTAGATCCTCTCTTGTTAAATATGGTCATTGCCTTCCACTTGTATGGTGCAAATGTTACTTGCTACATGTCAGCCCGGGGCGTATCTGGAGCACAAGTCTTCAGGACTATTGCCAGAATATTGTTAAGGCCTGCAGCCTTGGCAGTATCCAGTGCCTTCAGCAATTTTGGCTTGGAATGGGAGAAATGGGTTCCTGCCACAGCCCTTGCACAGACTGGACCTGACTCTTATATTGTCCAGACCAGTTCAAATCATTATCTGGAGGAGAAATGCAGACTCAGTTACTGGCTGGAAAAACCGATCTGCTAAGAGTGGATGGAGCCTGTTGAAAATTCAGGTTGAGGCCTACCTAATCAGGACTCTCCTACAACTCTGACACCACCAGGCATCATTGAGGAAGTCAACACTTCACCACCATCTGTTCAAACACAGAGACAACCTCTAGTTCCTAGTCAATGCCGATTAAACTAACCACCAATGATGTCAATGGGAAGATGAAAACGCCACTGTGAAGACAAAGAAGAAGATGCCAGAGGTTCACAGTTAACCGTTCCAAAAACGATGACCAGACTGTCTGATTTATTAATTATTATTTATTATTATTACTACCAGAAGGATGTGGAGGCTTTGGAGAGGGTACAGAAAAGAGTTACTAGGATGTTTCCTGGTATGGAGGGCATTAGCTATGAGGAGAGGTTGGAGAAACTTAGTTTGTTCTCACTGGAACGATGGAGGCTGAGGGGCGACCTGATAGAAATCTACAAGATTATGAGGGACATGGACAAAATGGATAGTCAGAAGCTTTTTCCCAGGGTGGAAGAGTCAATTACTAGGGGGCATAGGTTTAAGGTGCGAGGGGCAAGGTTTAAAGGAGATGAACGAGGCACGTTTTTTACATGGAGGTTGGTGGGTGCCTGGAACTTGCTGCCGGGGGCGGTAGTGGAAGCAGATACAATAGTGACTTTTAAGGGGCATCTTGACAAATAGATGAATAGGATGGGAATAGAGGGATATGGTCCCCAGAAGGATAAGGGGTTTTAGTTCAGATGGGCAGCTTGGAGGGCTGAAGAGCCTGTTCCTGTGCTGTAATTTTCTTTGTTCTTTGTTCTTTTTTCTTTGTTCTTTGACTGACTCATTGACTATTGTTCATGTTGAACCTGTTTTGGCGATGTTTAAATTAAGGGAGGAGGAAATGTTATGTATTTGTATGTGTTCCTTTTGGCTCATTGTGGAACCCTGCTGTAATGATGTTCGTAAACAGAGGTGACGCCATAAGGTGTAGAGTGGGAAACTGAAAGAGAAGAAGTAGCTATGGAAGAGATCACACACCACAAATAATGACTCTGTTCGTTTTTAATCCAGTGCTTCCAAGTGTCATGTCTCCAAATACATAACAAGGAGAGCAGTGATGCAGACAGAGTGGATTTCATACTCCTAGCTGCCAGCACGGATACTGACATTGAGCACAATTTGGAGGACAGTATAGAGGCAAACAATGGGAGGAAGTGGTGCAGTGGTATTGTCACTGGACTAGTAATCCGGAGATACAGGGTACTGCCTGGGAATCCTGGTTCTACTCCCACCACTGCAGATGGTGAAATTAAAAAAACATCTGGAACTAAAACTCTAATGATGACCATGAAACTATTGTCAATTGTCTTAAAAACCAAACTGAACCAGTAGACCGTGCCTTCAAACATTTTGCTTGGCTTCCTTTTTAATTTTCAGTTTGACCGCAAAATCCTTCATGTTCCCTAATTCTCCATCAAAAACAATAATAGGTGGCTCAGTGGTTAGCACTGCTGCTTTACAGCGCCAGGGACCTGGGTTTGATTCCCCGCTTGGCTCACTGTCTGTGCAGAGTCTGCACGTTCTCCCTGTGTCTGCGTGGGTTTCCTCCGGGTGCTTCAGTTTCCTCTCAAAATGTGTGGGTTAGGTGGATTGGCCATGCTAAATTGACACTTAGGGCCCAATTTTACCATTTTCATTCTCAGTGCCGAATCTGGGCGTAGTACAGATCCGACTTAGAAATCTGCTTTCAGGCGCCCCCATACGCTCTCAGCCATCTCCAGTCCCATTTGCGCTGTGGGCGGGGCTTAGCGCGGCTGGAACGATCGGAGCTCTGAACTGCGCATGCGCAGTTAGAAAAAAATTGGAAAACGTGCGCCCGTGTCAGATCGCTCCCGGGCCGCAGAAAGCAGAGAAAGCGGCCTGGGAGCGAAAAGCAGGAGTGAGGGTGTATCTCGGGGAGGTGGGGGGGAGGAGGGAGGTGGGTAAGATGTTTCTCGGGGGGGGGGGGCAGATGGATCTCTGGGAAGGGGCAAATGGATCTCTGGTGGGGGGGGGCAGATGGATCTCTGGTGGGGGGCGGGGGATCCGCTGTCACTCTGCGGGCGATCAGTGGGGGGAAGGGGGCAGGGGTGGCGATCGGTCTGGGTAGTGGGGAGGTGGATAAGGGGGGCAGTGATGTGTGTGGGTAGTGGGGGGGTGGATAAGGGACACACACGCACATCACTGCCCCCTTACCCACCCCCCCCACTACCCAGACCGATCTCCACCTCTGCCCCCCCTTCCCCCCGCCGATCGCCCCCCCAGGAAATGGTCTGGCCTCACTCCCCCTCCCCTCCAGAAGAACATCTGACCCGCCTCCTCCCCCCCCCCCCCCCCCACCACCAGACAACGATCGGCCCTCCCCCACCACCAGGCAACGATCAGCCCTCCCCCCCCCACCACCAGACAATGATCGGCCCTCCCCATCCACCACCAGACAATGATCGGCCCTCCCCACCCACCACCAGACGACGATCGGCCCTCCCCCCATCACCAGACAACGATCGGCCCTCCCCCCTCCCGCCAGAGATGCATCTGACCTGCCTCCTCCTCCTCCTCCTCCCCCCCCCCCCCCCAACCAGACAACGATCTGACCTCATTCCCCTCCTCCCCCCTCCAACCAGAGAATGATCTGACCCGCCTCCAATCCCACCCCCACCACTGATCTGAGTCAGAGAGCTGTTGGAAACACTGAACGCGCTCTTCAGAGGCTGGAGCACCCGACTCAGACTTTTATTCAGCAGGTCCCTAAAAGCGCGGTTCCGGATTGGTAAACGCGGTGGTAAAGGGGAAATGCTGATAGAGTTGGGCGGGCAGTTCATTAATTCAATTGAAATGCATGCAAATGCATTTAAATCATCGTTGCGCCTGATTTGGGCACGGAACGGATCCTCGCCATTCACGGGTCTCGGTAAAGTGGCGATCTGCATGGACGCGGGTGCAGATCGCGATAAAGACGTCACAACCGACTTTACCACGATTTCGCGCCCGAAAACGGGTGCAAATTGTTGGTAAAATCGGGCTCTTAGTGTCAGGGGGACTAGCTAGGGTAAATGCATGGGGTTATAGGGATAGGGCCTAGGTGGGATTGTGGTTGGTGCAGACTCGATGGGCCGAATGTCCTCCTTCTGCACTGTATGATTCTAAGATATCAAGAGCTCTTTAAGATTTTTTTGAGGCCTGATTCTCCATTGGTCATCATGTTGACTTCAGCCCAGTTCAATCGAATCATCTCCAGCCATGTATAACCCATCAAGGCTGGAAGGTTTCTCTTCACTAAGTGTGGAGGCAAATGTGCTGTTTGGCTATTGAGTTGCCTTCAACGTGGCTCTTCAAAGGAACCACTTCTCCTGTGTGCATCTTCAACACTATCCTTGATGGGTCTAAGGGAATGTGTCAGAGACTGCTGTTCCAGTATCAACTTCCATCCTTACCGGCTGTCCTTCCAGCAGTGGAGTGACCCAATAGTACCGGCGATGCTTAGCACATGTAGTGATAGCTCCTCCTCAGACAGTGTGTCAATCCACTCATTTTGACCCTGTTGTATAGCATGAACATTTCTCCATTTGCTTTGTTTAAAAGCCATCTTGATTTGTTCTTGTTTTTTTATCTACAACTTTGACATTCCATATTTTTACACCAACGTTAAGCAGCAGAATGGCTTTACACACCAGTAACATGTATGGGACCCAGTGGCTTTGGATGTCAGTTCAGCAGACATTTTGTGCAATCGAGGACACAAATTCAATTGCTGGGCTTCCTTTGCAGCCAGTTCCATAGAAATAGTGATTTCAATGGCCCTCTGCAGAGAGTGATGACTCTCGGTTAACAAACATTTTTATGTTGCTTCGCTGCATAGACCACAAACAGGTCGGTCATGAATAGTGTCATTAAGCACATCTCCAAACTCACAATATTCTGCAAGTCTTTTAAGCCCTGCAACAAATTACGCAATTGACTCCCATTCCTCTTCGTTTCTTTTATAGAATCTAAAGTGTTCCGCAATCACGAGGGGTTTAGGTAGAGAATGTGCTTGCAAAATTTCCACAACCTGCTTGTATATTTTTGTACCTGGTTTAAAAGCTTTCCCTCCCCGCCTGCCATCATATCAAGGGGAGCGGGCACCATAATATCTTCAGCTATTTTGGTTGCCTGCGCAAAATAGTCAAAACACTTGGTGTAAGAGTTCCATTGCTCCACATTTTTGTCAAAAGCTCCAATGATGCCGAAAATTCCTGCCGTTCGTTTACTGGGTGTAGGAGGGAAATAAAATGAGTCGAGCCTTGGAGACCGTGTCGAACTTCAAGAAAAGCTTTTGTTCCACATGCATGAGGGAGTGCTGAACTGGGGCCTGAAATCTCAGGTTGCCTGCAAGTCCGCTCTGCCCCTGGTAGATTGGTACAGGTTAAAAAGGAAACCTTTGTTTCGAGTCACAAAGGTTACATTAGCATATTAATTCCTCGAGTTGGATACAAAACGGTTCTTTTAATCTTGTTATGCAGACTTGTTAATCAGTTTCTTGGGCAGTTCCGTCTACCCGATTATAATGTCAAAGCGTTGTATTTGCCCAACCGATTTGCACTGATGTGTTAATCGTTATCCCCCTCTGCTAGATGATCGTGCTTTTTGGCAGACCATAATGATTGGGCGGCACGGTAGCACTGGGCGGCACGGTAGAACAGTGGTTAGCACTGCTGCTTCACAGCTCCAGGGTCCCAGGTTCGATTCCCGGCTCGGGTCACTGTCTGTGTGGAGTTTGTACATTCTCCTCGTGTCTGCGTGGGTTTCCTCCGGGTGCTCCGGTTTCCTCCCACAGTCCAAAGATGTGCGGGTTAGGTTGATTGGCCAGGTTAAAAAAAATTGCCCCTTAGAGTCCTGGGATATGTAGGTTAGAGGGATTAGCGGGTAAAATGTGTGGGGGTGGGGCCTGGGTGGGATTGTGGTCGGTGCAGACTCGATGGGCCGAATGGCCTCCTTCTGCACTGTAGGGTTTCTATGTTTCTATGTTATACCCTCCCTAGACTATATGGAGCCTGGCTGTCTTAATGCCGGTTCTCCCATTGTGATAATTCGAGCGATCTCCTGCACATCAGAAGTTGATAGCATGCGATAATCATTATCTGTTGGCAGAGCAGGCTTCTAGCTGTCTGCATTAACCGTTTCCTTCCCTCTGGTGAGGTCTGGCTCTCTGGGCTTGCTCTATGTAGCCCTGCATGTATTATACTGAAATTAAATAAAATATGAATGGACATATAAATTAAAATATAAAAGACATGATCCCCGATATTGCCTTACAACACTGGGTGGCACGGTGGCACAGTGGTTAGCATTGCTGCCTCACAGCGCCATGGACCCAGAATTAAATTTCCGGCTTGGGTCACTGTCTGTGTGGAGTCTGCACGTTCTTTCCATGTCTGCGTGGGTTTCCTCTGGGTGTTCCGGTTTCCTCCCACAGTCCGAAAGGCGTGCTATTTAGCTGCATTGGCCATGCTAAATTCCCCCTCAGTGAACAGGTGCCGGAGTGTGGTGACTAGGGGATTTTCACAGTAACTTTGTTGTGTGTTAATGTAAGCCTACTTGTGACACTAATAAATAAACTTACACTTACTAATGCTGGTCTCCTGTATGCACAACCACACTTCCATCAGCTATCTCAGTTTTCTGATATAAACAAGATACTAATTTGAGCTTCAGTCTGTCTTTTGTTACAGCCAGCTCTATAATTTGTCTGCAAAGTATCTTTTACTCACGTCCACACTAGCCTGCTGGTTCTATGATGTGCACATGTGAAAAATTTTCTTTTTCCAACTTTTGCACACTAAAAATTACTTTTTAAATGGCTCAGCAAATGCACATCCACAGTCCTCATCGCCAGTTTTTGTGTGTATTAAAGACAATAATTGGTGACCACTAGTTAGCTAACAAACTGGTTTGTTCCTATATACAACTATATACAAAGTGCTATAATTGATGTGTTTACTCTCAGCTCCAGGATCAATCTCGCTGCAAAAGCCAGCTCTCTGCCCCCTGATTCCTGCGTTTGTTTCCCCGTTGGATGGTTAGGTCACATGGCCGTTCCAACGCACGCCCCTTAAAGCGGCTAGCTACTACAGAGACATAACACTTGGAAGCTTGGGGTTAAATGAATGGAGTCATTATTTGTGGTGTGTGATCTCTTCCATAGCAGCTTCTTCTCTCTCGGTATCCCACTTTACATCTTCTGACATCACTTCCGTTTACTTACATTGCTACAGCAGGGCTCCACAATGAGCCAATAGGAAGAAATACAAATACAGAACACTTCTGTTGATGTTTCCCTGCTGTCTAGCCAGGTTGCATCTCTTGGGTATCTAAAAGAAAATGCACAAGCGCAACGTGTTGCATTATGCTTATTTAAGGGCAGAATCATCGAATCCTACAGTGCATAAGGGTGCCATTCGACCCACCGAGTCTACACTGACCACAATCCCACCCAGGCCCTATCCCCATAAGCCCATACATTTACCCTAGATGGTCCCCCTGACACTAAGGGGCAATTTAGCATGGCCAATCCACCTAACCCGCACATCTTTGGACTGTGGGAGGAAACCGGAGACACAGGATGAATCTGCAAACTCCACACAGACAGCGACCCAAGCCGGGAATCAAACCCGGGTCCCTAGCGCTGTGAGGCAGCCGTGCCATTAGAATAGACAGCGTGTGCTTACACCAAGTACAGCTTGTACCAGAAGCAATAATGGAATGAGAAGGAAGTGGACTGTGAGAAGGATTAGGTATAAGAATACCATTAATTTCAACTGATTTAGTACTGCCATTCTGGTTGGTGCTGTTGCATCTCTAGGTTAGGACATGAGGGATGTGTCTGTCTCTATGTGGTTAGCTTCTCGTTCTTTGCCATCTTATCCTGCAGTAGAGAGTTAAGTTTATTTATTAGTGTCACAAGTAGGCTTACATTAACACTGCAATGAAGTTACTCTGAAAGTCCCCTGGTCGCCACACTCAGCCACCTGTTTGGATACACCAAGGGAGAATTTAGCATGGCCAATGTTAGGTCTTTCGGACTGTGGGAGGAAATCAGTGCACCTGGAGGAAACGCGCGCCAACATAGGGAGAACATGCAAACTCCACACTGACAGTCATCCGAGCAGGGAATCGAACCTGGGTCCCTTGCACTGTGAGGCAGCAGTACTAACCGCTGTGCCACCGTGCTGCCCCTAGGGAAGGTTGAAAAGGCAATTCAACTAGGCAGACAAGTTGAGGACAGGAAACAGAATTGATGTGTGGTTCGAGACAGGGAGAACCCTATCTCAAGTACAGCTGTCGTGGTCGAGTATGTCAATTATAAAAAAAGGAAATGTCATAAAAAAGCAGGGGAAAGAGGAAGAGGATCCATCAACAGCCCAAGCTAACTGTAATTTGTGTGGCAGGGTAAAAGACAGGCCTGAAAACAAACCTGCCAAAGAGCGGAATGCCATTTATGTGACAAGATGGACCACGTCCAGGATATGTGCTGTGGCAAGAAGTCTGTACAGAATACACACAAAGGGAAGCCTTTGGAAGGTGGCAAGATCCAAGAAGTGAATGACATCCGTGATATTGAGATATTTTTCTTTGGAGAGATCCAGGAACCGATCCAGAAAGCTACTGGATTGCTGATATCCCAGTAGATGCACTTTATGTTAGACACAGGTGCAGCAGTTTCAGTTCTTTCTGATGCTGAATCATAATGAAAGAAAAACCCTCTTTAGATATCATGGAATAAACTATCCTGCCAGGAGGAATAGAATTTAAGGTTATGGAAGAACTGACGAATCCCTCCAAAAAATTGTGAGAAAAAAGATCACAGAAACTTTGAATGTGATTCAGAATCAGAGTTGCTCACTTTTGAGCAGGAAGGTCTTGTACTGACTTACATCCGAATTGCAGAGTAGAAGAACTGGAAAACTGAGAAGATCAGCCCAAAACTTCAAAGCTGAATTGCCACAACTGTTCGCAGGACTAGGAAAGCTGAAGACAGTATATCACATAACTCTTTGTCCAGAAACGCAGCCAAGTGTGTAGGTTTACACCAAGAAAAGTTCCTCATCCACTCTTACCAAGAGTAAATAAAGAAACTGACTCTATGCTGTAGCAGGGGCTCCTTCACCTGTGACAGAACCAACAAGGCAGTGCTCAGGAATGGTCCTAGTGCCCAAACCCAACCAATCTATCATTATTTGCATAGATCTTACAGAGCTGAACAAAGCAGTTGAATGCAAAGTTTATTCTATTTTGTCTGTGGATGAGAACTTTTGGGAAAGAGTTCAATCTTCAAGAAGCTTGATGCAAATAATGAATTTTGGCAACTATCCCTTGACAAGAGTCTAAGTTGCTCACAACCTTCTCTTACTCCATTGGGAAGTTTTGCTTCAACCCTTTGGCATCATATCAGTGCCAGAAATCTTCCAAAGGACAATGCAATCCTTTGAAGGACTGGATAGAGTCATATGTCACATGGATGATGTCCTAATCCATGGATTCATTCTGACAGAACATGACACTGGACTGTGAGCTCTGCTGCGACACCTACAAGAAATGGAAACTCAACAACAAATGCAAATTCTCGCAGCCGACTGTAATGTTTCTTGGGCATTTTGTGGATGCATTTGTGTCAGAGTTGATCCACGGAAAACAAGACCAAGGGAAGAGGTTCCAGCTGTTTGGAACATGACTGTTTTATGATGGGTATGATAATCTTTTTCCCCTTCGTAACGAGGTCAATAACCAGGGGACATAGATTTAAGGTAATGGGTTGGTGATTTAGAGAGGAGTTGAGGAAAAACATTTTCACCCAAAGGATGGTGGGAAGCTGGAACTCACTGCCTGAAAGTGTGGTAGAGGCGGGAAAACTCATAAAATTTAAGAAGCATTTAGATGAGCACTTGAAACGTCATAGCATACAAGGCTACAGGCCAAGTGTTGGAAAATGGGATTAGAATAGGTGGATGATTGATGGCTGGCACAGATATGGTGGGCTAAAGGGCCTGGTTCTGTGCTATATGAGATATTCAGTGATAGAGAAAGAAGCACTAGCTGCTACACGGACTTGTGAGAAATTCACAGATTATGTTCTTGATCTGTACTTCAAGATAGAGACAGACTAGAAGCCTTTAGTGGCACTTAAATTCTAAGGATTTAGCAAAAATGTCTCCACGAGTATAACAATTCAAACTGAGGATGGTGAACTTTGATGAGAAGACAAAATATGTCCTGGGAAAGCGGCAGAATACAGTAGATGCATTGTCCTGCATCCCTGTGGCAAGACCTGAACAAGCCTTAGAAACCATAGAAATCATAGAAACCCTACAGTACAGAAGGAGGCCATTCGGCCCATTGAGTCTGCACCGACCACAATCCCACCCAGGCCCTACCCCCATATCCCTACATATTTTACCCGCTAATCCCTCTAATCTACACATCCCAGGATATTAAAGGGGAAATTTTAGCATAGCCAATCAACCTAACCCGCACATCTTTGGACTGTGGGAGTAAACCGGAGCACCCGGAGGAAACCCACGCAGACACGAGAAGAATGTGAAAACTCCACACAGACAGTGACCGAAGCCGGGAATCGAACCCAGGTCCCTGGAGCTGTGAAGCAGCAGTGCTAACCACTGTGCTACCATGCCGCCCCATGGGACCAGGGTTCGATTCCCGGCTTGGGTCACTGTCTGTGTGGAGTTTGCACATTCTCCTCGTGTCTGCGTGGGTTTCCTCCGGGTGCTCCGGTTTCCTCCCACAGTCCAAAGATGTGCAGGTTAGGTTGATTGGCCATGCTAAAATTGCCCTTAGTGTCCTGAGATGCGTAGGTTAGAGGGATTAGTGGGTAAATGTGTAGGGATATGGGGGGTAGGGCTTGGGTGGGATTGTGGTCGGTGCAGACTCGATGGGCCGAATAGCCTCTTTCTGTACTGTAGGGATTCTATGATTCTATTCTAAGCCTTTGATGCATCAATATATTTAAAGAATCACCACATTTGTTTTAAGGAGCTGTTCATATTGCTGTAAATAAGGCTGTTTAATAAAGTTATAAAATAGTGGAGTGGAAGTGGGCCCCTGACAGGGTACTCAAGACATCTGGGTAATTTTAAATACTGGCCCGTCCAGTTTCTACCATGTGGGTAAGGTTAAAATTACCACTTTTGAGACTGAGGTAACTGCAGAGAATGAGAGTCGAATGATAATTATACATAAGTATGTTTCTCTGCTGCACGGTCGAGGAGGGATAAGATGAGGTAAATGACACCAACCACAACTCTACCAGCAATAACTCAGCAACTGAATGACACCAGAAATGCACAGAAACCTGATGAAAAACGTGCTCAGTTTTGTGTCAAGTGGCTGTGCTTTCTCCTCCCAGTGTTACTAAGTCCGACCTGAGGTGAAATCCCTTCTGACGTTGTTTAGTATCAGATAAACTTCCGTTTGGTGCTGGGCCTGATGACATGACTAATGGTTGTCTGAAAGAAATGCAGTCACAAGTGTGCATCAGCTATAACTATTTCAGTGAGAAATTCACCACTTTTCAGCGTTTGCTATGAGTTCTGGTGAGGGCGGTTAATTTTACAATAACTACACTGTCAGCTGCAAGTTCTTGTTTGCCCAATCTTTGGTTATTCAGGTGGCGTTGTGGCTAAGGATGCCACAACTTTCATTCGTGAATTTTCCATCCATTTAAACTAACTGAAGGTTGGTGGTGATGATGTAATCAAACCGTACTCTACATACTTCAAGAAGCACCACACCAGTTTAAAGTAGCTTTTGGTAATAAGTGACTGAGAACAGGTTAAAACATTAAACAGTGGAATGGATGTGTGGGCCCCTGACATCCGGATGATTTTAAGTGCTGGCCCGCCCAAGTTCTGGAGGTGGGTAGTGTTGAAATGACCACTTTGGAGACTGAGGTAAGCTGAGAGAATGAGGGTGAAATGATAATTATAAGTAAGGCTGGTTCTGTGTTGGAGTTGAGTGGAAATAGGGTGAGATAAATTACATGTTTGGGTTTTGGCATAAAAAGTATAAAGAAAGGCAAATATTACAAATAAAGGGGCTGTTTTGTTGTGAAATATTTTTAACTATGATAAATTGAAGTGCATTACTAAGCCCTTACCGGATCTGTATAATAAGGGGTGGTGAGTAACGCAGTGGTGTGTGTCCGTCAATTTAAAGGTTAATTTAGAATTGGGGTTGAGCAATTGGATTTCCGGGAGTTTAATTCAAACCTGAAACTGGAATACATCTAAATACACACCCTTGCAGCAAGTGAGGCATCTGTCTCCACTCAGGCAGAGGAGAGAAGCTGTCAAATTCAGTGATTCAGATCCCACGTGCAATTCGTACTAATATTATTTTTGGCCTATTGCTTGTATGTGTGCCTGCAATTGTTTTTTCATTTGGGCTAATATTTTAACCCCTACCACAAATGGACAGCAACATTTGGAGAAAGATTCAAGCTTCTGCTGGATTCATTTCATCTAATGTGCGTGGGAGGAATTAGAGACATCCACCAGATTCGCTTTATAAAAACCTGGATTGAGGCACAAGGGTGTGGGGGGGGGGGGGGGGCGGGAGAGCTGGGGGAGGAAGGGCATGTGTGGATCATGATAGAATCGGAAAAGAGTCCACGGAATGAACTGAAGAAGAATAGGTTTGAGAATTTTCCGTTTCGTGAGTCTTACAGAAAAAAAACAATGAATTCCTGTCAGCGTTTTCTTGGATAGTATATTTGATTTCAGGAACCAAATCTGTTGGCAATTTTCTGGTATGAACAGAATGTCCGACCACTCCACGTTAGAACATGTTAGAGCTATAACGCATTTTCTCCCACCCACTGGGGCTCTAATGCATTGTATCATCATGCCTCACAGCAAATGGACCTTCTTGTCAATTTGAATAAATTCTAAGTCATCCAACTTGCACCTTTCCTGTTAAATCTAATAAACTTCAAACAGAAACATCAAGATTTTCTGCTGTCTACATTTGATTCAGGGTGTTGCAGCAAAATGTTTTTTGACGGGCTGCATTATTTGTCCATCCTATTTTAAAATGTTTGACTGATAAGCCAGCCTGGAGTTTCGGCTGTTTGCTGAAATTCTTTCCATGATAGTTAGTCTATCAACATTGCAAATAGCTGTCTTTTTTTTAATTGGTACCTTTCGGTGCTTTATTTCCAATAAAAAAAACAATCCAAATTAATTGCTGTCTTGATGAAATATAGTTAAAGAAAGAATGGAATGTACAATAATATTACAACACAGAAGTTCTAACAGCCTTATTGCTCTGGTACCCTCTGAAGAAAATGCCACGACTGCAAAATTCAACTTTTATAACACTCGTGGCTTCAGCACAGTGGGAGCTGGTTGAAATTAAAATTGGCAGGAGGGATAAAGAGGTCCATACCTTTATTTTCATTCATTCATGGGACATGGGCGTCACTGGCTGGCCAGCATTTATTGCCTATCCCTAGTTGCCTGAGGGCAGTTGAGAGTCAAACCCATTGCTGTGGCCCTGGAGTCACAGCTAGGCCAGGCCAGGTAAGGAGGGAAGATTTCCTTCCCTAATGAACATTAGTGAACTAGATGGGTTTTTCTTAGTTCCAGATATTTTTTATTGAATTCAAATCCCACTAGATGTCATGACGGGATTTGAACCCGGGTCCCCAGAAGATTAGCTGAGTTTCTGGAATAATAGTCGAGCAACACTAGACCACTTTCATTGCAGTCATGTTGTCGAGGGCAATAAAATGTGTGCTCCATGTATGTGTCAGAAGTTTGCAAAGTGAACAGATTGTGATGTCAGTCAGTATCAAATGCTGACTTAACACCCAATCTGCCATTTAGGACCTTACCTCTCTAGTAAATGCCCTTTCTTAAAAATGCACAGCTAAACATGCGTTTTGTTGCACAAGGGACCCTTCATCACCACCTTTTAGAGACATCACCATTCACCGTGTAGGTGAGGTGCTTTTGATGAGCTGCTTGCTGCTGCAGTGTTAGCACACACACTTGTGTTACTGTAAGGAAGTGGTTAAGTCTAAAGGGAATGGTGCTGGAGTTGTACACTTCTGAACGACCTCTGCGCACACCACTTGCTTCCAGCCATGGGAACTTAACCAGCTCCTGTCGTGCCGAAACCACGAGTACCCCCTCGCGCTGTGGCATCGCAGAGGTGAAGCAGAGGCAGCAGAAAAAACAAGTGGCTTGCAGAGGATGGGAGCTCTCAGCAGAAGGCCTTATCCACCTAGTGTTCTCAGGCAGCACTTTTCCCAGCTGCACCTAAGCTAGGAATAGCAGGTTCGATGGTTACACTTCATCAAGGAGATGGTCGCAGAACTGTGCCACCTCTCAGAGTCAGACCTGCAGCCTCAGAGCAGGGTGAGGATGGAACTGCCAGTGACCATCGAGGTGACTTGAGGTCCTCAGGTTTTAGCCAGAGCCTTCCAGGCTGAAGCAGATGACATTGCCAACAAATCGCAGTTCATTGTCCAGCACTGCGTCCAGCAACTCACAAAGCTTTCTACATGGGGAATTTCTACAATTATCTTCTCACTAAACAGAAAGAAGCAGGAGGTGCAGAGGTGTGGCTTTGCAGGGGCAGCAGCTTTCCCTATGGTAATTCAGAAAGGATTTGTGGATGAGAGGGAAGTGGGAAGTGAGAAGCTGGGTTAAGTAGGAACATAACGTTATTCTCTATGATTTCTACCTTACTGCTGCTCGAGTCATGGGCACACGATTGATTTTCAGCAATGTGGGTGCTTACAACAGTGCTGATCCCTACCAGTTAGATGCTTCTGCCTCTGGTTATGGGCCACCTTGTCCTCCAAGAGAGAGGATCGTGCGCCACTGAGTGTGGTGCAGTGTGTTTGGGTGTTATGACTGTTATAGTTCAGTAACTGGCAGCATGTGCAAGCTGTGTGATGTGAGTGAGGCTTGCAGCAGTGTTAAGTGTGTAAGGCTGAGGTAAGACTACGAATGTTAGCTCTGAGCTATCCTCATTAATAAATGAATGCGGGGAATATGGTGAATGGAACAGAGTGTGAGGTTAGTGGTTCACTTGTAAGGATACGGGACTTTGACCAATTGTATAAAGTTATTGTTGACTCCAGGTCTCAGGGCTAGAATGTTGGCATTGACCGTGATAGCTATCTGGACTCCTGCCTGTCTGGAGGGCATCTTACTGCATGAGGGAAGTGGACCCCTCTCTTCCTGTCCACATCCTGTACCAAGGCCCCCAGTACTGCATCAGAGAGTTATGTGTTGGGAATAAAGCTTGTTTTGATAAAAGGATCCCTAATTTGTCAATGGAATCACTCTTGAGGTGAAGCATCCTTTTCTCACATTTATGCCAAAATAGAAAGATTGTTGGGGTCAAGCCTGGCTTTACAATATACCTTGGGGCTTGGGTCCAGCACCCTAACGCAATGTACGAATTCATTTTCCTGGTCTCCATTGAATGTTTCCCTCACAAGAACAACTTTTTGTCAATTCATCCTACTGTCATTTCACAGCACTGTTTTTATCTACATAAAGACCTGTTATTTTATAATTGCAGCAGTCAGATACAAATACAAATCTTAACTCTCTGAAATAGAACAAATGGCCACCAAGCCATAAAAAGTTACCGCAAATGATAGCCAACGTACTTTCACACAAAATTTGTATTATTGTAGAATTCACATTAAATTGGCCTTTCATAACTTAACAGTGAAGTACTATCTCTCGTGTTTGGTACTCATTGGGCCTGATTTTACCATTGCGTCGCGCCCGTTTTCGGGCATGAAAACGTGATAAAGTCGGGTGTGAGGCCATTAACGCGAACCGCGCCCACGTCCACACAGATTGCCACTTTACCGAAACCCGGGAATGGCGGCGATTCAATTCGCGCCCAAAACAGGTGATTTAAATGCATCTGTATGCATTTAAATTGAATTAATGAACTGCCCGCCCAACTTTATCAGCATTTCCCCCTTTATCACCGCGTTTGCCAATCCGGAACCGCGCCGTAATGGACCTGCGAAATGAAAGTCTGAATCGGGCGCTCCAGCTGCTGAAGAGGCGCGTTCAGAGCTTCCAATGGCTCTCTGACTCAGATCAGTGGTGGGGGGAGGAGAGAGGCGGGTCAGATCATTCTCTTGTTGGTGGGGGGGGGGAGGGGAGTGAGGCCAGATCGTTGTCTGGTTGGGGGGAGAGGAGGAGGAGGCAGGTCAGATGTATCTCTGGTGGGAGCGAGGGAGGGCTGATCGTTGTCTGGTGGGGAGGGAGGAGGAGGCAGGTCAGATGTTCCTCGGTGGGGGAGGGGGTGAGTGAGGCCAGACCACTCTCTGGGGGGGAGGATGAGTGAGGCCAGATCGTTGTCTGCGGGGGGGGCGTGGAGGGAGTCCCGATCACTCACTGGGTGGGAAGGGGGGCAGATGGATCTTCAGTGGGGTGGGGGCGGGGGCGGGGGCAGGGGGGTCCACTGTCACTCTGCGGGTGATCGGTGGAGGGGGAGGGGGGCAGGAGTGGTGATCAGTCTGGGTAGTGAGGGTGTGGATAAAGGGGGCAGTGATGTGTGTGGGTAGCGGAGGGGTGGATAAGGGGGGCAGTGATGTCTGTGGGTAGTGGGGAGTGTGGATAAGGGGGGCAATGATGTATGTGGGAGCCATCGCCCCCGCTTGTCGCTCCCGGGCCGCTTTCTCCGCTTTCTGCGGCTCGGGAGCGATCTGACACGGGCGCACTTTTTCAAATTTTTTTCCAACTGAGCATGCGCAGTTCAGAGTTCCAATCGTTTCGGCCGCGCTAAGCCCCGCCCACAGCGCAAATGGGACTCGCGATGTTTTTTTCACGCTGAGTGCGTATGGGGGCGCCTGAAAGAAGATTTCCAATTCGGACCTGCATTACGCCCAGATTCAGCACTTTGAATGAAAATGGTAAAATCGGGCCCTTAGTGCTGAATCTGGGCGCAATTCAGATCCGACTTGGAAATCTGCTTTCAGGCGCCCCCAATACGCACTTCTCCACCCCCCCCCCCCGAGAGAATGATCTGCCTCACTCCCCTCCACCCACCCCCCCCACCCCCACCCAAAGAATGATCTGCCTCACTCCCCTCCGCCCCCGCCCCCCCCCCCTCCCAGAGAATGATCTGGCCTCACCCTTCCTCCCCACCCCCCCACCAGAGAATGAGCTGCCCTCACTCCCCTCCCCCCCCCCGACCCAGAGAATGATCTGCCTCACTCCCCTCCGCCCCCGCCCCCCCCCCCTCCCAGAGAATGATCTGGCCTCACCCTTCCTCCCCACCCCCCCACCAGAGAATGATCTGCCCTCACTCCCCTCCCCCCCCGACCCAGAGAATGATCTGCCCTCACTCCCCTCCGCCCCCCCCCCCCCCCCACCCAGAGAATGATCTGGCCTCACTCCCCTCTGCCCCCGCCCCCCCCCCCCCCACCAGAGAATGATCTGGCCTCACTCCCCTCCGCCACCCCCCCCCCCCACCAGAGAATGATCTGGCCTCACTCCCCTCCGCCCCCCCCCCCCCCCACCAGAGAATGATCTGGCCTCACTCCCCTCTGCCCCAGCCCCCCCCCCCCCCCACCAGAGAATGATCTGGCCTCGCTCCCCTCCGCCCCCTCCCCCCCCACCAGAGAATGATCTGGCCTCACTCCCCTCCGCCACCCCCCCCCCACCCCCAGAGAATGATCTGCCCTCACTCCCCTCCGCCCCCCCCCCCCCACCCCCAGAGATCTGGCCTCACTGCCCTCCGCCCCCCCCCCACCAGAGAATGATCTGGCCTCACTCCCCTCCGCCCCCCCCCCCCCCCCCCACCAGAGAATGATCTGGCCTCACTCCCCTCCGCCCCCCCCGTCCACCAGAGAATGATCTGGCCTCACTCCCCACCCACCCCATCCCGAAGTACATCTTCCCCCCACCACCAGACAACGATCGGGCCTCCCTCCTCCCACCACCCCCCTCACCAGAGAATGATCTGACCCGCCTCCCTCCCCACCTAACCAGCACCGATCTGAGTCAGAGAGCCATCGGTATCTCTGAACCCGCCTCTTCAGCAGCTGGAACGCCCGAAACAGACTTCTATTCAGCATGTTCATTTCAGCGTGATTCTGGATTGGCGAATGCAGCGGTAAAGGGGGAAATGCTGATAAAGTTGGGTGGGCAGTTCATTAATTCAATTGAAATGCATGCAAATGCATTCAAATCGCGGTTGCGCCAGTTTCGGGCGCGAATCAGGTCGCAGCCATTCCCGGGTGTCGGTAAAGTGGCCATCTGCGCAGACGTGGGCGCGGATCGCGTTAATGGCCTCACACCCGACTTAACCCAATTTTGCGCCCGAAAACGGGCGGGACACAATGGTAAAATAGGGCCCTTTGTGGCTTTTCACATTGTCGACACACTCAAATTAAGAACGAGAAGAATCTTTCATACAGTTTAGTTCCTGTTCATGTAAGATTATTCCTCCACCAACCTGTACCTGCCGCAGAAATAAAAATTCCCCCCTACGAGCCAGTGATCTACAACTCTGATGCAGATGAAGCACAGATCATCAATAAAAGAAAGCTTTTTAGAGCAGAACTCTAAAAATTAAAGTTCAAAGGAGAAGTGCAAACAGCACCGGGATAAATAGTTCTTATATCATTTGTCATTATAATAAAGAAGTCAATATAAATTTGCATTTGGCCAATGGCACTCATGCCCTTCATTGATTATATGCTAAAATTATGTCTCGATAATAAACGCATACAATTAGTCTGCTTTTTATCTAAAATGTCAACTGACTACAATGGAAATGCTTCTTCATATCACACAAATAAATAACTAGGTGGAAAATATTTTCCAGCTCCTGGAGTCAATTATGTAACCTCCACAATAGAGACAGCTCAGTTAATAGCTGTCAAGGTAACCAAAGCCTTGAAAGTCCATGCCACCGCACCTTTTAAACAATACAGGGATATGCACTTCACAACAATCTGTTCACCATCGCTTCAAACAAGTGACAGAGTGATGGTTCTGCAGGGCTAATTATTTTATCTATTTTCTCATATAAAGTAACCAGGAGCATGGGAAAGAATGCATATTGACAGCATGCTTAGAAACAAATGAGTCCCTACCTGATACCACAGGATTTAGGAGCAGAAAGGGAGTTTGAGTAATGTGCAGGCACAAGGCTATACATGCAAAAGCTCGCTACCCAAGGGCCAGTTACAACCCATTCATTGAACAGGACGGGACATTGGACAAATTGTTCATTGAAATCCAAGATATCCCCAAAAGTCTTCACTCTTGACCTCTTTCGAAGAGTCAGAAACATGACCACAGGACAAATATTAACAGGCTCATACTATCATTAGGATCAAAGTTTAATAGACCATTAGAATATTGAAACAAATGTTCTGATCTGGGGAGGGAGGGTTCTGTAACATTGCTACACTGAGATACTGCCTATTATAAGTGCTGACACAGGACAGCATTAAGACCTGGTCTGAGGATATCCCTGCTGAACTTCAGATCGAGAGAAGAAGTGTCTTAAGACGAGATCAAATGAAGTATGTCTTCAATTAAGTGCCTATGCTGGCCAATGCACAGCCAGATATACAGATGGGTCTAATAAAAACTTGTCCGCAGTTAGGATTCTCCAGTCCCGCTGCTGTGAATGGAGATTTGGCTGAGCGCCAAATTCTCCATTCCTGCCGGCAGCAGTGGCGGGGTGTACAACATCGAAGAATTCTGGCCAAAGTGTACCAAAGCACTATCCTCGCCTCTACTCTCTGCCGTACACCTACAGTGTGTAGTGAGATGGGTCAGACATGGGATCACCCTGAAACTTAGCTCCATTATCTGCGCTATTCCCCCATCATTATTCCCCTGCCACTGTCATTCCTTCAAATATCTATGTGTGTAGATCTCTGAGCAACAATTGAGCTCATTACAACCTTTTTCAGTATAATTCCCCAGCAAGTGGAAACCATCAAGCCACTTTATTAATTTGGTTTATTAGGAGTTCTACCACTCAAAGCTCGATCAAAAATGGGCCCACAGTGACTACCACTAGCACAGTGATCTGCAATTTACTTTAGTGGTCAGACATCACATCATAAATCTGACTAGGGCACTCCTCCCGAAGTGTGGGGTGTGGAGATGATCTTACCAAAAGAGTTCTAAGTGCCGAATGAGCGTGAGAACAGTTTTTTTCGGTGCACCACAAAAGAAATCTTATGGCACTTCGTGCAAAAAATGATGCACAATCTGATTCCCACCAGTAGGGAGAGTGGGCAGAGTCAACGCTCACCAGAAAGCCGGCTGCTCACACTGGAGGTCGCAATTGTACGTGCACAGATCTCTCTGTTCTGTCGCTGATCACCCCCACCTCCAACTCTTCTGGATATTGCCCCCTCCACCCCAAGTTGATCATGCCCTTTCTCCGCCTGGTTGATCATCCATCCCCAGCCCGGTCAATCACCACCCCTTCCTTTCCCCCTCCGGGGCTGGTCAATTGCCTCTCCAGTCAATCGCCGCCCCAGCCAATCGCCGATTGCAAAGTGTGCAGCCTCTCCCCTGCCCACCTCCACTTAGGCCTCACTCCCAAGATGGCCCCACACTCTATCCCATCAAGGGACAGCCTCCAGCCCCAAGAATTGGAGTCCATCTCTTCAAAGGCAGTCAGTTCCCCTCCAGTCTTTATTAGTTCCCATCTGTTATCAAAAAAAATTGTGGAAACTTGAAAGAGAGATCCTGTGCAAGCACCCAACTTCAGTGTTATTTCTATATCTATGAGCATACAGCATGCATTTGTAGGCTCTGTGTTTGATGATCCTCACATAAAAGGGTAGATGAAAAGTTAGAAGCACATTTCAATGATAATAATCCAGCACATTGCAGCAAGATGGGCGATGCATGTACATTTGTCAAGCAGTGGAATAAATGCCTGAATGTCCACATGTTGTGTTTCATAGACATTCATTGCAACGCAATATACTGACAGCAAACAGTGGTAGGAATTCTCCAATGTCATACACCCCACCACTGCTGCCAGCGAGAATGAAGAATCTGACACTCAGTCATATCTGGACTGGAGAACCCAGCACAGGGGAGGTCGGAGAATTCCGGCCAGTATATTTTTCTCTGAGCTGCAAAATTTCTTTGCCATCAGTTCTATTTGATCTAGCAATATGTGAAATCCTGTGGGGCGATCTTGCCAAAAGAATTCCTGACCGAGTGTGAAAACAGGAGAAATTTTCACCTTTTTTTGGGCGACTTGAAAATTGAATCTTACCAAAATCTTGTCAAACATGGAATCTGCCAGCAGGAGGAGTGTAAATCACCTGAAAGCCGGCTGATAGCAGCAGAGGGTGCAATTGCGCATGTGCAGATTTCTGTGCTTTGAGAGGACAGAAATCCGTCACTGCCTCTCCTAGCTATAGCCAGCCAGCTGGCCTTCATAGTCCATCCAAGCCCACACCAACTGCAGCAGGGCTCCACAGCCGACTGCCCCCCCCACTGCTTGGACTGATGGCCAACCCCTCTGAACTAATCACCAACTCCCTCCCCCGCCCCGCCCGGATTGATTGCCAACTCCCTCCCGTCCACCCATACCAATTGTCACCACCCCCGCCGGACCAATCACCAACTCCGCACGTCCCCCGATCGCTGTTACAGCGTGGTTACGGTCCGCCACCAAGATTGCTGTTGCAGAGTGCACAGCAATGCACCCTTCCCTCCCCACCAATCGCTGTTGCAGAGTGCCAGCATTCCTCCCCTCTGCCCCCACTGATCATAGTTGCAAAATGCACAGTGGTCCTCACCCCACCCAATGGCTCAGCCCTGGTCTGGGCCCACCGGTGGGCAGTGCCAGGGTGTCCAATGGGCAGTGCCAGGCTGGCACTATCAGGTGCCAGGCTGGCACTGCCCAAGGGGAATCCCCCCCACCCCGATCTCCCAGGAGGGGTCTCAATGGCCTCTGATTCAACTGGCAAGGCCATCATGTCTGGTCCCCATTGATGGGGAACATAAAGATTCCTCACTGGAAAGAATCTCCACCGGTGAGGCCACAGAGGCAAGTGAGCCTGGACGATTCCATTCCAGGCTCACTAATTCTATTAAAATAAGATATAACATATATTTAAATATTGTAATCAGCCTCGCACCGAAAATGGGCGCAAGGCTGATCTCGCCAGATATCCGGTGCCGATAAGATCGCGAGAGGCAAGAAATCAGGGTGAAATGGTAAGTTGTTTTAAAGAGGGACTCCATTTGATTCACATTACCATCCTTTCTGCTACATTCAAATGCTCTCAATAAAAGATTGTGGCTGGAATTCTCTGACGGAGACGGGGGCAGCAGGGTGGCACAGTGGTTAGCACTGCTGCCTCACAGCACCAGGGACCCGGGTTCAATTCCGGCCTTGGGTCACTGTCTGTGTGGAGTTTGCACATTCTCCCCGTGTCTGCATGGGTTTCCTCCGGGTGCTCTTGTTTCCTCCCACAGTCCAAAGGTGTGTGGGTTAGGTGGATTGGCCATGCTAAATTGTCTTCTTAGAGTCAGAGGTTAGCAGGGTAAAGATGTGGGGTTATGGGACTAGGACCTGGGTGGGATTGTGTTTTGTGCAGACTCGATGGGCCAAATGGCCTCCTTCTGCACTGTATGATTCAATGGATTCTATGACCTTGCCCGCGGCTGGGATTCTGTGTTCCCGATGCAGTGAATGGAGATTTGGCTGAGTGCCAAATTCTCCATTTTCGCTGACAGTGGGGGTGGGGTGTATGACATCGGAGGATTTCAGCCTATATTGGAATATATGCAGGCAATAATTCTTTCAGAGTTGCTGATTGGCGAACATCTTAACCTGTGGACCCAGCATGTTCCCTGTGCATCAATCTGAGCAGGGAGTATGTGGAAATTATTCAAAGGAACTGACCTCACAGTATGACATGAGTACAGGCTGTCTGTGTACCACGCAAAATGTTTGGCAGCCTCACCGACGCTGCAACAGGGCAACATTATCGGCCTGAATTTTCCCATTTGGGAATTCGTTAATTCAAGCCGATTTCATTATTGATCTAAAATTCTGGATCAGCTCAGCTCAGTGCATTTTTAAAAATCAAACTTGCCTGTGAATATGGAATTTTGAACGTCACATTGATGGGCTTTTCAGTTACTAAGGTGTAATTCTGTCTCAGTAGATAGTTATTCAGATCTTTCCCATCGAGTTGTACTTGATGTAACTACTGTGACATTACTGAGTTCAGTCTATTTTAACAGAGCGAAATAATAAGACTAGAAGTCAGTCAGGGTGCACTTCATAGGACAGACTAGCACATCCAAATGTTGTGTTAGTGAGAATGCATGTCACAAGGTGGGTGGGTGGCGGGGGAGGCGGGGAACAAAAGGGAATCCACACTCAGTTTAGTTTTGACTCTGCCCATTATCCATGGTTGCCAGAAGAGAAGGACAGTAACATTACAGTGGCAGATGCACAGTGGTGTTATTCTGTTAAAAATACTACGTGAGAAAAAATAAATAAAGCAATGATTCCGGGAAACTTAAATCAGGGTGAATGTCTCTGCTTGATATACCCTCGATAATTGTTGACCTTTTGGACAGTGAACTGGAGAGAAGCTGTTTTTTGTGTTCTACGCTGATAGATCTGCATGTAGTTTCCTGTCACAATTATTATTCTGGACATGGGAGATGAAATGTGTTTTCCTCATCTCTGCTCTTAATGTATTCTCCACCACATCTATAATATTTGCAATGTCTAGTGTTTTAGCATGCCAGTGTATTTATGTCAATTTGAAGGTGAATTCACCATGACTTCTTTAGAGGCACTCAAACAAAATCCACCAGATTCAAAAGCAATATTGTCATGGAATATAAAGTTCCCAAACTGCAGATAAAGGCCAATGTGTGGAAGCAAAATGGAAAGAATAAAACACAGTACACAATAATTTATGCAGCTTTACTACATTTTACAAGTGCTTTCTGAATCTGAATACATGCTAGCGCCAGCCATTGATTAAAACATTTTTCACTGATGAAATTCATTAGTTGCACATACCAAAAATGAAGGAAAAGGATGATTGAAGTGCAAACGCTTCATGTTTTGCAATCTCAGTGTTTATAAAGTACATTGGTGTTGTCTTTATGGCTCATACTGTATCTTGGCCTGGATTACTACCCAGGAGAATACATATTTTCATTTCATTATTGAAGTCATGAACCTTACAAAGTAAGAAAATTCCCCATTGAACAAACAAAATGCCTTCTGCTGGAGAGAAACTTATTAATACCCTGATATGGGAAGCATTGACACCAAGGCTGCATTTGACCAAGTGTGGTATCAAGGAGCCCTAGCAAAGCTGGAGTCAATGGCAATCGGGAGAAAACCCTCCACTTGTTGGAATCATACCTAATACAAAGGAAGATGGTTGGGGTTGTTGAAGGCCGTCTCAGCTCCAGGATATCACTGCGGGAGCTCCTCACGTTAATGTCCTCTGCTCAACCATCTTTAGCTGCTTCATCAATGACTTTCCTTCCATTACAAGGTTAGAAGTGGGGACTTTCGCTGATCGTTGCACAACGTTCAGTACCATCCATGACTCAGCTACTGAAGCAGTCCATGTCCAAATACAGCAAGTCGTGGACAATATCCACATTTGGGCCAACAAGTACCAAGTAACATTTGTGTCACACAAGTGCCAGGCAATGACCGCATCCAACAAGAGAGAATCTAACCATTGTCTACACTTCCCACTGCCTCAGCAGAGCAGCCAGCATAATTAAAGACCCCATGCACCCCGGACGTTCTCTCTTCCACCTTCTTCTGTCGGGAAAAAGATACAAAAGTCTGAGGTAAAGTACCAACCAACTCAAGAACAGCTTCTTCCCTGCTGCCATCAGACTTTTGAATGGACCTACCTTGCATTAAGTTGATCTTTCTTTACACCCTAGCTATAACTGTAACACTACATTCTGCACTCTCTCGTTTCCTTCTCTGTGAACGGTATGCTTTGTCAGAATAGCACGCAAGAAACAATACTTTTCACTGTATGCTAATAAATGTGACAATAATAAATCAAATCAAATCAAAATCAAATCATTGGCCCCTTACACTCAATGGCATTGCTATCACTGACTCCCCCACTATCAACATCCTGAGGTTATCATTGACTAGACCTATGAATATTTCAACTATAGGATCAGGTCAGAGGATAGGAATCCTGGGGCAAGTAATTCACCTTCTCACTCCTCGAAGCCTGTCCACCATCTACAAGGCACAAGTCAGGAGTGTGATGGAATACTCTCCACTTGCCTGGATGAGTGCAGCTCCAACAACATTCAAGAAGCTTGACACCATCCAGGACAAAGCAGCTCACGTGACTGGCACCTTTTCCCCAAATGTTCACTTCCTCCATCACCGACAAACAGTGGAAACAGTGTGTACCTTCTACAAGATGCACTGCAGGAACTCACCGAGGCATCTTCAACAGCACCTTCCAAACCCATGACTGCTACAAAAGGAACAAGGGAAGCAGAGACATGGGAACACCACCATCTGGAAGTTCCCCTTCAAGCCATTCATCATCCTGACTTGGAAATGTATCACTATTCCTTCACTGTCACTGGATCAAAATCCTGGAAACCACCCCCTAACAGCATTGTGGGTGTACCTACACCACAGGGACCACAGTGGTTTAAGAAGGCAGCTCACCACCAACTTCTCGAGGTCAATTAATTAAGGATTGGCAATAATTGCTGGCCGAGCCAGAGACACTCTGAGTAAAGAAAGGGCTCCAAATGGAGGCAAAGGATATTATAGCAGCCTCAGGAGGCTAGGAGTTGGCATGGTCCAGTAATAAGGATTTTGGAGCACTAGTCCCACCTGCACCATCTTTGGAAACACTAGCAGGTGCACGGGAACTCACTATGAACACATAATGACGACATCCCAGAAAATGCAGCTGGAGTAATGGCAGGGTCAGGAGAGTGCCAAATCCTCGATAAATCATAAGGGGTAGGCTCGGAAAAATCCAGTACTGTAAACATCACCCCCCTCCCCGCCTCTGGATTTTTATAGCTTTAAATATGCCTGCCCTATGATGTTAAGCTTTATGAGTAAACTGGTAAGAAATGCATTACTCTCACTGATATGAGATTTCTTCATGGATGCAAATGTAACTGATGAAAGCTGAAGGGGGGAGGGGAAGATGGAAATTGAAAGATTCATTAAATGCTTGTTAATAGCTAGAATGTTCTATTTGAAGTTTGGTAGGTTGGGAACAATTGGAGCTTTCCTCATGTGAGTACCAATTTGAAAATAAGAATAGTTTTCTCTGATGCGTCGTGTCATTAATCTTTGTAGAGATCGAGCAGTCCAAGTCTCAGCAGACTGTTTTCCCAATTTAAGAGGGGAGGTGGGTTGAGCCAGATAGTCTGGAAACTCAGGCCCAGATTCTGAGGAGTAATTCTACAATTCTGTGGTTCAGTCCAATTTCTGACCAGTGCTCACTTCTGAAAGCACAAGATCATAAAATTAGCCCTCTGGACGCTGTGAGAAGGTTAGAATTATATATCATCTCTTTATTTAGAATTCACTTTTTCATGAACATGCAGTCAAAATGCCAGTTCTTTATTATGAAGTGAATGACCATAAAATGTGGATGAATCAGTCTTAGTTAAAACAATATTGCTTCATATAAAAACAGAAAATGCCGGGTAAACCCAACAGGTCTGGCAGCATCTGTGGAGAGAGAAACACAGTTAACGTGGTGAGTCTAAATGGCCCTTCTACAGAAAGGTTATTTCAGGTTTCCAGCATTCACAGTATTTTGCTTTTATTTGTGTTACTTAATACCTTCCAGCACCAGTAAAGTGCCAACTGAGCTACATATAGACTTGAAAACATTAGAAGCTCCAACAAACAGTGGTTAGGTAATGCAATTACAGCATTGAGGTCTTCGTTCTAACAGCACAACACTGCTCTAAATTGCAATCTGGAAATCATTTAACAATTAAGCTGGCAGTGACTTGGAATTTTTTTATTTTATAAGTTGTTTGTTTAACTGCTTGGTCAGCGAACTTTAGTAGACGTGGAACATGTAAAAGACTTCAGTAACTTGGAGGAAAAAGTACACACAACTGATTCAAGCAATTATTTATAATCTTTGTCATGCAAGAGGAATTAATCCTCTGGATGTTTCCTACTTATGTTTGTACCAAAGTACACATGTGTGTAGAGGAAAAACTGAGAAGCTTGTTCTGCTGCGATTATACTAATGCCATGGGCTACAGCTGCATCTATGAAGTATATTAATTCCTGAACTGCAAAACATTGGTATGATCTCCAACGTGATGAGTGGAATTTACTGCCCCCCTGAGGCGGGTTTGGAGGTGGGGAGGAGGTGTCTAATCAGGCAGGAGAGTGCATGGCGGAGACCCCGCTGCCTCTCCGTCTCTGTCCCAATTAAACCTGGGGCTGGAAGGCTCATGGATGGCAGCCTGCCTTACCCGGCCTTACCAATTGAGGCCTTTAAGTGGGCAATTAATGCCACTTGAGGCCCTCATCTCACAATGGCTGATATTCAACCAGCGGTGAACACTTGGGGGAAGCCTGAAAAACAATTCTGATGGGGATACTTGTGGGCTCCAGGAGGTCCTTTGTTCAAAGACAGTCAGTGACCGAACAATGGCCCCAGCATCAAAATGAGAGGTCCCACTCAGAACGACCACCCCCCCTGCTCTTGCGTCAAAACCCAACCCTGTGTCGCTCATTTTGCCCTCACTCAGCAGTGACCTTGATCCCTCCGGAGACCTCTGGTGAGCACATCGCTGGCAGCCACTGCTCCACCAGTGAGATTGCCTGCAATACACAGCTGCCAACCTCTGTTTGGCCAACAGGATGGGGGTGGAGGCGAGATTTCCACATCCAGCGTCGTTGATCCCAGGAAGGTCCATTCCCAACTAATTAAGTACCTGACTGTCACTTAATTCCAGCAGGCCTTCCGCAAACGGGGAGGTACAGAGATCTCACCAGCCTCTTGCTGCAGGTGAAATCCCTGTCACCTGCATTAGATACAATCCATGGGTTTCTTAATGTGAAACCACTTGTACATTGAAAGAGAGGAATATGCAATGGGACCTGGGTGTCCTTGTACACCAGTCACTGAAGATAACCATACTGGTGCAACAGGTGGTAAAGAAGATAAATGGTATGTTGGCTTTCATAGAGAGAGGATTTGAGTACAGGAGCCAGCATGTCTTGCTCCAGTTATACTGGGCCTTGGTGAGGCCACAACTGGAATGCTGTATGCAGTTTTGATCTCTTTATCTGAAGAAGGATGTTCCTACTATAGAGGGAGCGCAGTGAAGGTTTACCAGACTGATTCCTGGGATAGCGGGACTGACATGATGAGACATTGAGTAAGTTAGGATCATGTTCACTGGGGTTTAGAAGAATAAGGGGGGATCTCATAGAATCCTGCAAAATTCCAACAGGACTAGACAGGGTAGATGCAGGAAGGATGTTCCCTATGCTGGAAATGTCCAGAACCAGGGGTCATAGCCTCAGGATAAGGGGTGAATCATTTAGAACTGAGATGAGGAGAAATTTCTTCACCCACAGAGAGTGGTAAGCCTGTGGACTTTGCTACCACAGAAAGCAGTTAAGACCAAAGCATTGTGGGTGGGATTCTCCCAAAAAAATTCTAAGTGTTGAATTCGCTTAAAAACTGGAGTAAATCATGCTTTTCTTTCAGCGGGAGTTTCAAAATGAATCTCCCACACTCTGTTCACTGCAGAGTGTACTAGCACGAATCACATGAAAAATCCAGAGATGGGGCCTATTCCCGCTGGAGAGGCCGGCAGCATAGCACTGAGCGGGCCAATGCGTATGCGGCACTGATGCACAGTAGTCCCCCCTCCCAACGGCCGCTTCCATCTCCTTCTTCCGGCAGTCCCAATCTGCTGATACTCCACCCCCCCCCCCCCCGGGGCAGGCTGACCACACCCCCCCATCCTGATGGTTAGCCCCGATCGCTGGCCTCCCTCCCTCTGTCACTGTCAAGTGCAGAGTTGCAGCAGCACCCCCCACACCCACCGATTGCCCACCCAGAGGCCCCGCCGCCATCTGGCCCTGCCCCTTGGACAGTGCCAGAGGTCCAGGCTGGCACTGCCAGGCTGGCAATGCCCAAAGGACACCCCTCTTTACACCTGAATCTCCTGAGAGGCCTCAATAACCCCCCTTCACTGCAGCAGGGTTGGGCCACCAGTTCCCCGCAAGTGGGAAGAGAATGTAATCCCCACTGGAGTGAAACACTCCTGGCAGGGGGAGAGACACCAGCAGGCCCGGAGACTTCAGTCTTGGGCCCACTAATGACATGGAAATCCTCATTTAAATAAATTCTACAGCTCCGCGCCGATTTCTGGTGTGGAGATGATGGCACCGGAAATCCGACGGCTAGAGACTCACGGAGGCCGTGGCACCCAGCGGGGAGCCCACAGTATGGCCTCCGCTTGTGTCTCCCGGCCCACTGCACTGCTTTCGGGTGGGAGATTCGTCCCCTGTGTGTTTTTAAGAAGGAGTTAGACATAGCTCTTGGGGTGAAGGGGATCAATGGATATGGGGGGAAGCTGAGATCAGGCTATTGAGTTCGATGATCAGCCATGATCATAATGAATAGCAGAACAGGCCTGAAAGGCTGAATGGCCTACTCCTGCTCCTATTTTCTATGATGTGGAGATGCCGGCGTTGGACTGGGGTAAACACAGTAAGAAGTTTAACAACACCAGGTTAAAGTCCAACAGGTTTATTTGGTAGCAAAAGCCACACAAGCTTTCGGAGCTCCAAGCCCCTTCTTCAGGTGAGTGGGAATTCTGTTCACAAACAGGGCACATAAAGACACAAACTCAATTTACATGAATAATGGTTGGAATGCGAATACTTACAACTAACCAAGTCTTTAAGAAACACGTTGTTTTGTTTCTTAAAGACTTGATTAGTTGTAAGTATTCGCATTCCAACCATTATTCATGTAAATTGAGTCTGCGTCTTTATGTGCCCTGTTTGTGAACAGAATTCCCACTCACCTGAAGAAGGGGCTTGGAGCTCCGAAAGCTTGTGTGGCTTTTGCTACCAAATAAACCTGTTGGACTTTAACCTGGTGTTGTTAAACTTCTTCCTATTTTCTATGACAGAGTAGATGTAGGAAGAATGTTCCCAATGGTGGGGGAGTCCAGAACTAGGAGTCACAATCTAAGGATACAGGGGAGACCATTTAGGACTGAGATGAGGAGAAATTTCTCCACCCAGAGAGTAGGAAGCCTATGGAATTCTCGACATAAAAAGCAGTTGAGGCCAAAACATTGAATGTTTTCAAGAAAGAGTTAGATGTGGCTCTTCAGGCTAAAGGAATCAAAGGATATGGGGGAAAGCAGGGACAGGTTACTGAGTTGGATCATCAGCCACAACTGTAATAAATGGCAGAGCAGGCTCGAAGGGCCAAATAGCCTACTCCAGCTCCTATTTTCTATGTTTCCATGTTCCTATGTAAGGGGACTTTCAGTGACTTCCCTTCAGGGGAAGCAGGGAACTTGTGTCATTCAACCCATTCTCATAGCAGAAGAAAGGTAAGCAAACACAAGGTTTATTACCAGTGAGGCTCTCACTGGTAGAAGCATGGCCTACATCTTAAAGATACTGTAATAATTCTTAATAATTCATGTCAAAACATCAGAAAGTGCTTTCAACTTCAAATTCATGCCTGTGTTTCTAATTCAAGTTTACGGGAAGCTTACATTGCATTATTCAAAATGCAAATATTCATTCGAGTAGGATATACAATAGCAACATGCATGATAATAGTAATGCACATAACAGAACTAACACAGGAAGAGAGCAGCAGTAACTTCTGTTGTTGTTTCCAGAAATGTGTTAACTATACCTGTTTTTATTTATGAAGTTATGCAATTTTCCATATATTTCTGCCATAATATGGTAAGATTCTAACTATTAGCATCAGTGGCAAGTTGCACTATAACATTTACAACATTAATTGCCCTATTAAAGTGAAGAGTTTTCACATTTATATCCTATTAAAATCCTGACAACAGCCACGTGTTCCACTGAAATCTGCTATGCAAGAATTTCCTATTGGGAATTTCAAATGTCTACACTTGAGCTATTACTGGCTGTCTTGCTAGCTAGTGGTGCTGTAATGGGAATTCTAATACTAAATGACTACCATGACACTGCCAGCTTATTAAATGATGCTGTCACATCTTTTCCTGAGAAATCATTAATTCTGAGAAACAGAAAAGTTATATTTAGATGCTTTAAAACAGTTACAGCCATACCATTAGCCACCTAAACTCCTCCACCTCTCCAGCGCCTGCTCCTCCTTTAAGACCAGGCCATATTGGTCCACCACTGGGGTCAAGCTTTCCTACTATCACTCTCTTTGTTATGGCATCTATCATTTTCCTTGGTGAACTGCCTTCAGATGTTACAGGTATTCTTCAATTGAAGTTTGGCGCTATTGCAGCTTGGCTTAGTAACGGCACTTTTGCCTGAGTTAGAAGGTTTGGAATTTAAGTTCCAAGATAGGTATTTGAACATTGGGCCACATTTTTGCTATCAAGGCGAGTTAACCCGAGGCAGGAAATTGGCAGACCTGGCTCATTTTAAAGGGCCCCATTAGATTCAATCTTCACTTCAGGGATGTATGTGTGGGGGTGTGTGGGGGTGTGTGTGTTTGGGGGGGGGGGGTGGGGGGTGGGGGGTTGCACTTCTGGGATCATGTTGAGCCCAGTGACCCGAGGGCCCACAGGGGGAGCGGGTGTCGAGGCGAGCTGGTTAAAAGACACACCTTGGTTCTCTGGGATTTCCTCCCAGTTCTTTAGAAGATTTTAATCTATCTAGTCCTCATGCCTCACACCCCTATGCACCCACCCTTCTAATTCCACGCCAACCTATGATTTCTTTCAACTCTGACTGACTACTTAAGCCTGTCTTTTTAATGTTTAAAATGTGGGATATTTAAAACAACTTCAGTTGATGACACACTTTGGGCGGAATTTTACCAGCACTTCCACCCGAGGTTCGTACAATCCCACCCAAGGCCAACGGAGAATGCCGTTCTCCGAGCCTTGCCTCCCCCCGGAATCGGGGCGGGCATGCAGGTAAACTTCCGGCCCTTAACTGCCCTTCAAGAGCATTTACATCTATTCCATGGATTTGTGAATCCTACACTGCAGGTTAAGGCCCTTAGAGCAGCCAAAATGGGGTCTGTCTGAACTTAGCACTGAATTTCAAATGGTCCTCGATGAGTTTGGGTTTCCTGTCTATGTGAATCAGCCACAACTTCGCCTGCTGGCAAAAGTTGGATCTGTTGGAAATGGAGCCACATCTGGGTCCCACCAGTTATTTATAAAGGTCCACAGAGTCTTCCCAGTTGCATAAAAATCTGGTCCATAATCGAAACTGAAATCTCAGCGCAGTGATGGAAGAGGTGCTGTTAATTTGATGACGCACTAAACAGTCTGTATGTTCAGACAACATAAAAGATCCCATGGAACTATTCAAAAGAGAAGCAGGCTGGCCGAGGTAACATTTATCCCTCATTTATGAGGATCAGCGGAGAGAAAAGAGCTCTACCTACTTCTTTGCACAGTCCACTACATAACGAGGTTTCTTCTACTCAGGTGTCTATCACATGTATTGATCACTTCTTGTAAGGAAGAACTTCCTGAGATACATCATACATTTACATTTTATTAATTAAAACTTAATTCCTTCTTGCAGCTTAGTTTGAAGTAATTTTCCATGAATCCTTTTAAAGTTGGTAAGTCTAATAGTCTGGTCTTTCCACAAGACAGAGCCCTGACACTAGAAATCACTATTTTGACCCCTTAACAATTCTTCCTGCTGTAATAGATTCCCATATACCATGAATATGGACAAGGACAAGGAACTCAAGTTGCAATCTCACAACAATGTATAGTTTGATCACTAATTTATATTTTACTATTTGGGAAATACATTCACCATTCAATTGTCTTTGGTGATTGCTACTCCAGACTATTTGAACATGGTGAGTACCAACTCTACTAAGATTCTTGGGTCTCTTTCAACATAATTTTTAACAAGTTTGACACAGTCTATGAAGTGCACACATGATTCACATTTATTCCAATGTGCAGTACTTAAAACTTGCCCACAACAAGTTTCTTTACTATTTTTTATGTATTAGTGTCATAAGTAGGCTTATATTAACACTGCAATGAAGTTACTGTGAAAATCCTCTATTTCAAATCCCCATATTTCATTATGGTGAATTTAATTCACCTGACGTTGTTCAATTCATTTTCTAATTTTGTCACTGGATTGATTCCAGCGATGAGGGGTTTGTCTTATAAAGAGCGATTGGACAGTTTAGGCTTAAACTCTCGAGAGTTTGGAAGAGTGAGAGGAGATGTAATTGAGGTGAATAAGATGAGAAAAGGTATTGACAAAGTAGACACAGAGCGGATGCTTCCTCTTGTGGGCCAATCATAGTTTTAGGATAAGGGGTAGCAGATTTAAAACAGAGATGAGGAAAAACTGTTCCTCTCAAAGGGTCGTGAATCTGTGGAATGCACTACTCCAGAGTGCGGTGGATGCCGGGACATTGAGTAAATTTAAGGAGGAGATTGACAGATTTTTAATTAGTAATGGGTTGAAGGGTTTTGGCGAACGGGCAGGCAAGTGGAACTGAGGCCAAGATGAGATCAGCCGTGATTGTACTGAATGATGGAGCAAGCACAATGGCCTGAATTGCCTACTCCTGCTCCTAATTCTTATGCTCTTACGTTCTTATCACAATTATGTGCTTGATGCATCATTTTCTCATCTCCGCTGGGATAACTTTATGTAATTTGAAGGAGATACAGGAGACCCCTTCAGCCTCATCATCGCCGCTGAGCTGACTGATGGGATTTTAGTAATAGTAATACAGATATTAAATGCTAAATTGTATTCTTAAATCCAGATTTGCATTACATTCCCTTGTTCAAATGGTGTGGAATAACAATCACCAAAAACAATTGAATCCAGATTTATATTACATTCTTAAATGTAATTGCTCCCAAACATAATTATCAGGAAAATTAGTTCATAGTAACCGGAATACATTTCACTGCAAGTTGAGATTTCAGTTTAAGGTACCCCCATAGAGGAAAGGTGTCCCACGATAGTCAGAACAAGGAGGTGACTGAGCATCACTACACAAACACTTATCCAGTAAAAACATACTGTTTATATAAAATAATGACCAGAACTTTACTCGCCATGGGAATTGGAGCGGGCAAGGGGCAGAGCTTGAGAAGGTCCACTGACCTTGGGTGGAATTTTACGGTTTCAGGGCAAGCGAGTCCATAAAATCCCACCCAATATGTCAATACATTTCCTCCATACAATTAGGTTTTCCCACCCCAAACTCTTAATTTGCAATTATAAGGCATTTCTATGCCCTATTCAATACAGTTATTCCGCAAAAAATATGTTAGGTTCATAGAATCACAGAATCATAGAATCCCTGCATTGCAGAAGGAGGCCATTCGGCCCATCGATTCTGCACCCACAACAATCCCACCAGGCCCTACCCCTAGAACCCCACGTATTTACCCTGCTAATCCCCCTGACACTAAAGGGCAATTTAGCATGGCCAATCAACCTAACCTGCACATCTTAGGAGTTGCTCATTTCCAGATCGCAGAGCCTTCTGCAGCAGACCCTTAGTCATGTGAGTCACCTTCTTGGGGTGGGTCTAACCTCCTCATCCGCTGGTTGTCGCTGGGGTTCCCTGAATCACACACCTTAGCCTGGGCCTCTGCTCAAAGCTGGATAGAGTGGCGTCAGGCACTTTTGCTCTTCTTCAGTCAGATCATTGCCATCAATAAGGCAGCATTGTCCACAGGTCCCCTATACAATCTTCCTTCCCCCTGGGGAATGATAGATTCAAGAGATTAATGAACACAGGGCAGATATAGTAGACCTCCTGCTTGCACACAGAATGACAATATAATGCCCTAGAGTGGCATCCATCTTGGGTTACATCCACTCATTAGTATCTGTGTGCTTGGGCAGTTTAGAGATTAATGTGGGCCTTTCATTTCAGTCTCTGAGCATTTATCTCTTCAAGCAGGTGCTCAGCAGAGAAGTGGAGCAGTAAATGGGGCAGAAATTCCCTATAAAAACAAAATGAAGGGTTCCATATCCTGGGAATGAAAGTATTTTAGGAAGTAATTATATGGAGGTGATTTAAGGTTAAGGGCTTGCCTTCGTTAAGCATACAATTTCCAATTCTCATAGGAACTTAACTATAATGCATTAAGATTTGTCGTACCTGTTGATTGACTGCTTCTCGAGGTAGCTGTAAAAGGTCTGAGCATTAGCTACCAGTCCAGGTATGTAACATGAGATCAGTTAAAGACTGGAAAGGGATGCAACTAAAATGTTGAAATATTCAAAACCAGCCCTAGAAATCAAAACAGGACAGTCGGAATCCTGAAAACGCCAGGATTAAGAATAGTGATGGTGCAACATTACTAATAATGAAGTCCATGCACTTGCAGAGGGACGATAAAGAGCACAATTCTTTCAAAAATATTATTCCAAAGTGACAGCAGTTTTTGATATTTACGGAATCGAGATGATTTACTTGCTCCGAGTGTGGAGGCACTAAGAGAAGTTGTGAATGTTGGCACTTTTGGTACAATCCTTCACCAGAACCCAGTGGTTTAATATAACAACTTATATTTATATAGCGCCTTTAATATAATGAAAACACCCCAAGGCACATCACACTAACATTATTAACCTATCTTTCCCACTCAGATGGTGATCAAAATGCAATTCCAGTGATTGCTGTTTTTATTGAAGAATTATTTATTTTCAAATTCTATAAATTGGATTGTGCTATTTCATATAAGTTGTGCAATGACTTATTGTTTCATCACTATGGTGATAAATTATATTTTGTGCGCAATTATCTTAATAAAAAGTTGAAGTGATGGTCTGAGAGAAACATGTTGTACACACCGCTTAATCATGTTGCACACAGATGTTAACACCATGGTAACGGTCATCCTAAAGCAAAGTATTTGGATTATTAATTTTCCAAGAAACATTAAATAATCCACTGAACTAGCTTCATGTAAACCACCTACAGCTTTCCCATCTCCAGAAGAAATTACAGTAAACAAAGTCATTAGATAATCCTAAAATGCACGAGATATCCCAGTTATAAAACCTCTAATACACTTAAAAAGAAGCTTATACAAATTTTCATTCAAATTTCATGTTTATTGTGAAAAGTAAAGAAACGCCAGAGTATCAAAATTTAGCCGATGCTTAGGAGTGAAAGTAGATTAAAGTCCATGCAGCTTTATAACAACGCAACTTAATATATTTTATTTACATAGAAGGAGGTAGAAGCTGATATTGGCCTGGAACCAAAAAAATAACAAAACCAAGTGTTCCACTACATCAGCTGTGCAAATCCTGAGCTAAATTCTATTCTTTTTACATGCCCAGCACATACACAAAACATGTCCTTGGCGCATAATAAATATTTTATTTCCCAGTGCAGCACACTATGCTTCAGTGCACCTACAGCAACTAATTGTACATGACTTATAAAATTGAGTGGCAATTAAATTTAATGTGTCTAATGATGCATACCGTGGAATAAAGGTAAATCTGTTAGTTTAACTCGCCACAAGATAAGATTTAAAATGTCAGGCTCAGGCTTTCAATGGTGCAGTGGGAAAATGCACCAGATGCTATGTTACTAAGGCAGACCTAATGGGAAGTTTCTCTGGTTTGATCGCTGACCTATGTTGAAATGCCAGATCTCAGCACTATAGCCATAGGGCTTGGTACTATTGGCCCCAGCTCAAAGTCCTAAGGAGGAGAGAAATAGCATCCAGGATTTCAACTGCTGATCTCTGTCAAGTGATCCAAAAATGTGTGTGCGTTGAAAGAATCAAACTTGCTGTGATACCTTCTACAGTCAGCTGCTGAAACTCACCATCTGGACTCATACATGGAGAACAAACACTTGGGTTACAAAACTTGGCTCCTTGGCTCCCGCTGTTTTAGAACCACAAGTGCACGTTTGGATCCAAAGTGACATCAGCCGCATGTGCACACACTTCTGGTACAAGTTTCACTGGACGTTATCTTGGTAAAGATGTTAGTGTGCAAATAGTGAACATCCAATGGATGGCTGACAAGTAGGTAGCTCAGGACATCAATCAACTGCCTAACAGATTTGATGCTAGCATCGCCATTTTGGAGCTTAACACTCCTCTCTTAACTGTGCCTACATGTGCCAGTATTGTTTAAGAGGATCATCGACTGCTTACAAGTTAGTTGCTGATTGATTTCTTCCCGCTGTTGCTAGGATTGTGCAAGAGTTTGACACTTTCTAGAATTCTTTAAAATTGCTAAAGTCTAGGGGATTTTCACAATAACTTCATTGCAGTGTTAATGTAAGTCTACTTGTGACACTATGAAATAAACTTCTAAACCTTTAAAAAATTTTAAGTGATGTGTCAGGCGCTGAAGGACTTTATCCTGACTTCTGGGATTCGATACAAATCAGTTGCTCCCAGACATAGGTGCAATAGTTTGCATTCCCTTTGGAATACAGCATTGCAGGAAGAATGAGCAGAGGTGACACAGAGCAGCACTAACTGTTGGAACAGGGAGGAGGAGGAGGGGACTCTCAACAGGAGACCATATTCACCCAGGGTGTTCAAGGAGAAATTCTCCCATCTAAACCTCAGCAAAGAATAATGGGCGGGATTCTCTGACCTCATTTGCCCCATCCCATTGCCAGCAAGAACGGAGGATTTGGCACTCAGCCAAAACTCCATTCACTGCAGCACGATTAGAGAATCTCAGCCACGGGCGAGGTCGGAGAATTGCGGCGAATGTGTGGGACAATGTACTTCAGTAAGAAGATCTTCACTGAAATCTGCTATTGCTGCAGCCTCATCTGCAACCTCAGAACAGAGTGAGGATAGCATTTCTAGCAGTTGTGAAAGGAACTATGGCCATCAGGTTCCTTCGAGTTAGGAGTAGGAGATATTTGCAGAACCTACCAGTTTGCTGTCTACTGTTCAACAAGAGATGGCACTGAGACTCTGTATTCCAAGAGAGGTGAATACATTTCATTCTCTCTTGGCAGAATGCAGCAGACTGGGCAGCACAGTGGCACAGTGGTTAGCACTGCTGCCTCATAGCGCCAGGCTCCCGGATTCAATTCTGGCATTGGGTCACTGTCTGTGCGGAGTTTGCATGTTCTCCCCGTGTTTGCGCGGGTTTCCTCTGCGTGCTCCGGTTTCCTCCCACACTACACAGATGTGCAGGTTAGGTAGATTGGCCATGTTAAATTGCCCCCTAGTGTCAGGGGGATTAGCAAGGGTAAATACGTGAGGTTATGAGGATAGGGCCTGGGTGGGATTGTGGTTGGTGCAGGCTCGATAGGCCGAATGGCCTCCTTCTGCACTGTAGAGATTCTATGACTGAGCTAGCATACATCTTCACGATCATTACAACCTTTTCCATAGTGCAGAGTGCCACTGGCTGCATCTACATTGCATTGTGGTCACTCTGAGACATACCAAACCCAAAGCAATTCCACTCCATCAGTGATCAGATTGTGTACAACCATACACACAGAATCATGCAGGTCAATGACCAGTATGCTGCCAGTATGCCTTCACGTACCGGCTATCTGGGTTTGAGTCACCAAAACAAACCAAACAGTGGCTACTGAACAAGAAGGGTTATCTGCTGGTGAATGAGGCTCCACCCACAAGCATGAGGACAGTATGTTTACAAGAGATGCCATGCAAATTATCATTGTGCAGACCACTGGCATGTAGAAACAATGCTCTTGTAGCCTCGACCACTCCAGACGAGCCCAGCAGTACTAAGCAGATTGTGTGTATAGATTCAGAGCGTTCTGATGCATGTTGCACAACTTCACCATCATGAGGTTGCAGCCCTTGTCACCAGGTACATGGTGACCAGCTGAGGAACAGGCAGAGCAAGAGGAGGAGAAAGAAAAGAAGGAAGAGGAAGGAAGGAGGCAACTTACACCGTCCCTTTCTGCAAGGGATGTCTATGACCGACTCATCCGAGTGTGATGCCAGTAAAGACAGCCCCAACGGTCCCAACAGAGCAACAGTATCACACTTTACATCCTCTCCGTGGTGTGACCATCGCATCATCTGCTCTGTACAAAGCCCTGTGCTAATTTAATGCCAGATGTTTCCGTAGTCCTTGACACTGCACACACGTCTTTTGGTAGTCCTGCCAGTACACGGAGAATTTCATTGTGAATACCCATCAGCTTTCTTCTGTAGCCTGCCCTATCAAAGGGCTCATCTGAATATTCTACAGCTGAACCAGAGATGACCTGAGGAAACTCTTTTTTATGCAAGTTAGAATTTGGAATGCAATGCATGATAGGATGTAAATTCAACAGGAGCCTTCAACAGGGAATTGAATAGATATATGAAAGAGAGAAAATTATGGGATGTAGGAAAAAAGTTGGACGTATGGGATTAACAAGGTTCCTCTTTGTAAGAGTCAGTGCACTCTTGATGGGCTGAATGACCTCATTGTGTACTGTTCTATTCTATGATCTTGGGTGCAACCTCTCCGTACGGTACGGTAGCACAGTGGTTAGCACTGCTGCTTCACAGCTCCAGGGTCCCGGGTTCGATTCCCGGCTCGGGTCACTGTCTGTGTGGAGTTTGCACATTCTCCTCGTGTCTGCGTGGGTTTCCTCCGGGTGCTCCGGTTTCCTCCCACAGTCCAAAGATGTGCAGGTTAGGTTGATTGGCCAGGTTAAAAATTGCCCCTTAGAGTCCTGAGATGCGTAGGTTAGAGGGATTAGCGGGTAAATATGTGGGGGTAGGGCCTGGATGGGATTGTGGTCGGTGCAGACTCGATGGGCCGAATGGCCTCCTTCTGCACTGTAGGGTTTCTATGTTTCTATGTTTCTATGTATGGGAAGCTGGAACCTGTTCTACCCCCCCCCCCCCCCCACCCCAATCCTGCCCTGTCCAATGTCTCATCCCATGACGATTCCAACTCTAAGTTACCCACACAGCTATTGATGATTCTGTTTATTTTCCATTCAAATATCCGGGAGACTCTTTACCTATCCTTTTATCATCTCTTTTTGCCTTGCACCATCATCCCTTTTATCATTTAATCTCTCAGGCCTTCCACCCCTACTGCAGGACTTGCCTTTTAATCTTGGCCTCTCCCACCACTGTGCCTTCCACCATCAACCCACACCCACCCCCCCCCTCCCCCCACCTCCACCAACTCCACCTCTTTCCTTCGCATTATCCTTAATTAAAACCTGTTACACCTCTTTCCAGTTCTGACCTGAAACTGTTACTCTTTCTCTCCTCACATATACTCCCTGACCTGCTGAGTATTTCTCTCACATTTTGAAAGGCTGTAAAGCAGGAGCGAAACGTCTGTGAGAAGTCATCTCTGCGACGCAACAAATAATCTCACTTTTAAACATCTAAACCTGGAAAAAATAATTTTAGGAGAGTGGTGGAGCCTGAGAAACTGGAGCAAAGGTATTAATATAATGTGCATAATTTATTATATAATTAAGTTTGGTGTTTAAGTAATTAATCAGGTCTCGGATGTTAAAATTAAAATTAATTAAATAGAGGATACTAACATTGAAGGATTCTAAATTTTGAATAATTAAATGTAACATTAATAATAAATCAAGAGTTAAGTAAGTCATAGAAGAGTTGATAAAGAAAAGTAAGGAACAGAACAGAGTTAAAAATAAAGGAACCAGGACAGTTTAAAACATTTTATTTTAACCGAATTATAATTAAATAAATGAAAGAAGGTGATTTTGGGTTGGCAGTGCAGCTGCTTCTCCTCTGATTGTATGTTCATTGCATTACGGGCACCACAAGCCAACTCTGAACCATGCCACAACTGAAAGAGATTCATAGGAACATAGGATTAGGGGCAGAAGTGGGCAAATTCAGTCCTTCGAGCCTGCTCCGTCATTCAAACAGATCATGGCTGATCTCTCCCTGGTCTCAAACCCACCTCCCCACCTGTTCCCCATATCCCTTTTTTCATTAGAAATATATCTATCTCCTTCTTGGAATCATTCGACGATTCAGACTCCACCGCACAATGAGGCAGCAAGTTCCACAAATTCACCATCCTCCTCACCTCAGTTTTAAATCTACCGCCTCGCAACCTATAGCTGTGACCTCTTGTTCTAGATTGCCCCATAAGAGGAAACATTTGGTCTACATTGACTTTATCAATCCCTTTTAAATGTCATATACCTTGATCAGATCCCCTGTCATCCTTCTAAATACCAGCGAGTATAAGCCCAAATTGTTTAATCTCTCCCCATACGTCAACCCTTCCATCCCCGGAATCAATCTGGTGAACCTCCTCTGAACTGCCTCCAATCCCGCCACATCTTTCTTCAAATAAGGAGACCAAAACTCGACACAATACTCCAGATGTGGTCTCACCAACACCCTACACAATTGCAACAACACTTCTCTACTTTTATACTCCAATCCTTTTGCAATAATTGCCAACATCCCATTTGCTTTTTTTTATTACATGCTGCACCTACATACCGACTTTCTGCGATTCATAAACATAGACATCCAGATCCCTTTGCCCAAACCCATTTTCAGTCTGCTTTCCATTTAGGTAATAATTTGCCTTTCTATTTTTTCTGCCAAATTGGACACTTATCCACACTCACTCACACTTATCTACATTAAACTCTATCTGCCAAATTTTGGCCAATTCTCCTAGCCTATCTATATCCATCTGTAAAATCTTCATATACTCTTCATTGCCTGCTTTCCCACCTATTTTAGAATCATCCACAAATTTTGCTATGTTATACTCTGTCCCTGTTTGCAGATCATTTATCTAGATTGTAAACAGTTGAGTTCCGAGGACTGACCCGTGCGGCACCCCACTAGTTACACTTCGCCAGCCAGAGAAGGACCCATTTATTCCGACCCTCTGTTTTCTGTCAGTCAGCCAATCCTCAATCCAATCCAGTCCTCTTCCCCCAATCCCCTGCGATCTCACATTCTGGAGCAGTCCTTGTCAAATGCCTTCTGGAAGTCCAGATATATCACATCCACAGGTTCCTCACTATCCACCTTGCTGGTTATGTTAACATTTGATCCTTGATCTGATTGTATTTCTGTGGGTAGTCCATATCTGGTAAAAAATTGAAGTAACTCCTCTACAATCCTTTTAGCTTACGTAATGAAATGGCCTCTGGAAACCTAGCAGTCACATTCATTATAGTCAATAGATATTGATTCCCACTTTTTGTTTTCGGGAAGGGTCCAACGCAATCAATTAAGACCCTTGTAAAAGGTTCCTCAAATGCTGTAATGGGTATAAGAGTGCTGGTTTTATCACCACTTGAAGTTTCCTATGACATGACATGTGTGACATGACCAACAAAATTTAACCACATCTTTATACAGTCTAGGCCAATAAAAATGTTTTTGTATTTTAGTTTGAGTTTTCCTTACTTCCAAATGGCCACCCACTGATACCTCATGTGATACTCGCAACACCTCATTTCTATACCCTACCAGCAATACCACTTGATGAACTTCTGTCCATTTTTCATCTGCCTGAATGTGTAAAGATCTTCATTTCCTCATTAAGACATCATTTTTAAGGTCATAACATTCACTTTCTCAAGTGAAATGAAAAAGGATTTACATCCTTCTCATAAAACTTTGGCAATGCTTTGACATATTTAAATAGATCCCCACCAAGCCTTTGACTACGAAGCTCTTGCTCCTTCTCACTGTCCTCATCATTATAGAACATAGAACAGTACAGCACAGAACAGGCCCTTCGGCCCACGATGTTGTGCCGAGCTTTATCTGTTGTGCCGAGCTTTATACTCAACCAAAACTTTCCCCTTTACCTCCATCAATTTAAGCTGGCGTTCACTTTTGATTGCCAGTTTCCGAAGTTCAAATCCTTTCTTTTTCACTTTCCTCTCTCTCTTTTTCTTTTTCCCTTGCCTGCAATTCAAGCAGCCTCATTTCTTATGCTTTTTGTTCCTCCTTTTCTCTGTCCTTTTATGCGGCAATGGCCTCCCTTTCCTTTGCTTTTTCTGCTGCAGTTGTATCCCTTTCCTTGGCTTTCGCTACTCTCTCCCTTTTCTTTATTTTGAATTCCAGCAGCTTTAATTCCTTTTCATGTTCAAGCCGTTTCATTTGTAATTGAATTCTAGCCTTTTCCAATGATTCTGACTGTGATTCTGGAAATTTTAAATGCTGAGCTATCGCCAAAATTATCTCCCCTTTCCTTATAGCGTCAGGCAACGTCAACTGCAACATTTTTGCCAATTCCAAACCCCCCTTCAGAAAGGCAAGACCTTGCTTTCAGATGACCAGCAAAATTTCCAAAACCAGGGAGAGAGAGAGACTTCTTTTGAGTTTGATGCCCCTTCTAAAACTAAAACCTGCAGCACAGAACTGAAAATTAAAGAATTCCAGTCACCTGACCTGCCAACCAGTTTTCCTCCTGACAATGCAGGTTCATAAAACTAATTCCCAAAGTAAAACTAAGCAACCCACATTTAAAACCACTTAAGGAGCAATAAGAGGACTTCTTGTAGACAACCTGGCAACAATTACATCAGATAAGACTGTGAGCATGATTTTTTTTTAAATCTCTTAAAAGTACACTAACTTCACAAGAGGTATTCAATATCTCCCTGAATATCTGCCATTGTTCCTCAACTGTCCTGCCCTCAATTATTTGTGCTCAGTTTATTTGGGCCAACTCTTTCCTCAGGCCTGTATAATTACTACTGCCCAACGCTAAAACTCTAGTATGGCACTCTGTCCTCCCTCGCTCAACCTGAATCTGAAATTCTAGCATGCTGTGATCACTCTTTCCAAGAGGATCTTTAACAACAAGACTAGTTGTCAACTTTTCTTCATTACAGAATACTAAATCTAAAGTAGCTTGCTCCCTGGTTGGTTCCATAACATATTGCTCCAAGAAACAGTCCCTCATACACACTATGAAATCTCCCTCGACACTACCTTTGTTGATTTGATTGATCTAGTCAATGTGCATGTTAAAATCACCCATGATTACCATTGTGCCCTTCTCACAAGCCCTCATTATTTCTTGGATTATATTATGCCCCATTTTGGAAGTATTGCTCGGGGGCCTGTAAATTACTCCTACAAAGATGTTTTTTCCTTTGTTTTTCACTCCATCAGTGTTCAGATTGTGTGCAACCATACACACAGAATTGTGCTGGTCAATGACCAGTATGCTGCCAGTAGGCATTATGCCCTCCATGTAGCAGCGGTCCACTGCACTGACTGCATTTCAGTCTCCAAGGCAAACCAAAGAGTGGCGACTGGTACAGAGGGTGTGTCGCACTGCAGTCATGTGTGTGCTTATGGAGACCATGACAAGCCCAGACAACCTCTTTGCAGCAAGTGTCTATACATCGAGAAACTTCAGGTTAGAATTCCAGAGTTTGAAATGCAGAAATTGCAGGGCGTCAGACAGGGGGAGAGTTACCTGGACACTTTAATCCAGGAGGCAGTTACATCCTTTAGGTGAGAGAATGGTGCAGGTCTGGTTAGCTGTCATAGGCTGGAGTTTATGCCTGCACATCAAGCAGGTAAAGGGTCTCCCAGTACAGTACTGGGGCAGACTTGGCCTTTGCCCTTATCCAACAGGTAGGTGGTGTTTGTTGCCTGTGCTGATCAGGGAATGGTCTGCAGGGTGGATAATCAGACTGACCATGACACCATGATACACAAGGCTCTATCAAGATCGCAGTGTGCAAATTAATGTGAGTGATGAGCGGCAGCATAGTCAAAGAAGCTGCAACCAGGAGTCCTGAGGAACGTGTTGCCTGTCAGGTGCCATGGTTAAAGTTATCTCTTCTCAGCTGAAGAAGAACTTGGAGACAAAAGACTCAGTTGTCATAATTCACATAGGAGTAACAGCATCAGCAGAACTGCTGAGAGGATTTGAGAAATATTATTTATTATTGTCACAGTAAGTAGGCTTACATTGAGTTGAAGTCACTGTGAAAATCACTGTGAAAGTCGCCACACTCCGGCCCCTGTTCGGGTACACTGAGGGAGAATTTAGCACAGCCAATGCACTGAACCAGCACGCCTTTTGGACTGTGGGAGGAAACTGAAGCACACAGATGAAATCCACGCAGACACGGGGAGAATGTGCAAACTCCACACAGACAGTGACGCAAGCCGGGAATTGAACACGGGTCCCTGGTGCTGTGAGGCAGCAATGTTAACCATTGTGCCACCGTGCCGCCCCAAGGTAAGATCAAAATCTTATGTATTAGGAATTATTTCTTTAAACATCCTAGCCCACTGTTACACAAATATCAAACATGCCTACCACTTTATCGCCCACCCACACTTTGGCAAATCAGACCACAAGACTGTGCTCCTTTGCTTACAAGCAAAAACTGAAGCAGGAGAATCCATCAAAGAAAGTCGTGTAATGTTGGTCTGAGGAATCGGATGATCGCCTACGGGGCTGCTTGGAGTCAGTGGACTGGTCAGTATTTAAAACCTCTGCGACCAGACTGAACGAGTATGCCACTGCAGTAACCAACTTCATTAGTAAGTGTGTGGAAGACTATGTGCCAAAGAAACAAATCCCCAACCAGAAACCATGGATGAACAGCGATATCCACTGCTTGCTGAAGTCCAGGTCTGAGGCGTTCAAGTTAGGCAACACTTACCTATACAAGAAAGCCAGATACGATCTAAGGAGATTCATCAAAGATGCCAAAAGACAGTACCGGACTAAGCTAGAATCCCAGGCTAGCCACACTGATGCCCGCCAACTATGGCAAGGTCTTCAAGACATAACAGGCTACAAGATGAAGGCACGTAAAATCGCCGATTCCGACACATCCCTCCCTGATGAGCTCAATGCACTCTACGCCCGTTTTGAGCAAGAGGTCAGCGAGAGCATGCCCTCCACCCTGGAAGCCCTGGATGAACCTGTATCTGGGGTCACCATTGCAGATGTCAGAGCAGCTTTCTCGAAGGTCAAGCCACGGAAAGCGACTGGCCCGGATGGGGTACCCGGATGAGCACTCAGATCCTGCGGATCAGCTGGCAGGAGTATTTGCAGACATCTTCAACCTCTCTTTACAACAATCTGAGATCCCTATCTGCTTCAAGAAGATGACCATCATCCCGGTACCTAAGAAAATCCAAGCAGCGTGTCTTAATGACTATCATCTGGTGGCTCTGACATCCGTCATTATGAAGTGCTTCAAAAGGTTAGTCATGGCACGAATCAATTCCAGCCTCCCGGACTACCTGGATCCACTATAGTTTGCCTATCGCCGCAACAGGTCGACAGCAGACACCATCTCCCTGGCTCTGCACTCAACCCTGGAACACCTAGATAACAAGGACACCTATGTCAGACTCCTATTTATTGACTACAGCTCAGCCTTCAACAACATTATTCCCACGAAACTCATCTCCAAACTCCATGGCCTGGGCCTCAGCACCTCCCTCTACAACTGGATCCTGAACTTCCTAACTCACAGTAAGGGTAGGCAACAACACCTCCTCCACGATCATCCTCAACACCGGTTCCCCACAAGGCTGTGTTCTCAGCCCCCTACTATACTTCTTATACGTCTATGATTGTGTGGCCAAATTCCCCTCCAATTCACTTTTCAAGTTTGCTGACAACACCACCGTAGTGGGACGGATCTTAATGACGAGACAGAGTACAGGAATGTGATAGAAATCTGGTGAACTCCCTCAATGTCAACAAAACGAAGGAGATTGTCATTGACTTCAGGAAGCGTAAAGGAGAACATGCCCCTGTCTACATAAACAGGGATGAAGTAGAAAGGGTCAAGAGCTTCAGGTTTTAAGTTTCCAGATCACCAACAATCTGTCCTGGTCCCCCCATGCCAACACTATAGTTAAGAAAGCCCACCAACGCCTCTACTTTCTCAGAAGACTAAGGAAATTTGGCATGTCAACTATGACTCTCACCAACTTTTACAGATGCAAAATAGAAAGCATTTTTTCTGGTTGTATCACAGCTTAGTATGGCTCCTGCTCTGCCCAAGACCGCAAGGAACTACAAAAGGTCGTGAATGTAGCCCAATCCATCACCCATCCATTGACTCTGCCTACACTTCCCGCTGCCTCGGCAAAGCAGCCAGCATAATTAAGGACCCCAAGCACCCCGGACATTCTCTCTTCCACTTTCTTCCGTCGGGAAAAAGATACAAAAGTCTGAGGTCACATACCAACCAACTCAAGAACAGCTTCTTCCCTGCTGCTGTCAGACTTTTGAATGGACTTGCATTAAGTTGATCTTTCTCTACACCCTAGCTATGACTGTAACACTACATGCTGCACTCTCTCGTTTCCTTCTCTATGAATGGTATGCTTTGTCTGTATAGCACACAAGAAACAATACTTTTTACTGTATGTTAATACATGTGATAATAATAAATCAAATCAAATCAAATCAAATCAAATGTTATGGAACCAAACAGGGAGCAGGCTATTTTAGATTTAGTATTCTGCAATGAAGATCAAAATCAAAATGGAAAACTTCATAGGTTATAATAATCCCTTGATTATTAGTAATGGATAATCCAGCGACGCCTCTCATATCTCATGGATGAAATTTTAAAACAGATGTGGTTTAACTGAGGCCCTGTACAGTGGTAGCAACATTTCCCTTTTATACGCGATTCCCCTACAATGAACCCCAATATTCTATTTTTTTAAAATTCATTTTATGGGCTGTGGACACTGGTGGCTAGACCAGCATGTATTGCCCATCCTTAGCTATCCTTGACACAGTGATGATAAGCTGCCTTCTTGAAGCGCAGCAATCCCTATGTTATAGGTACACCCACTGTGCTGTTAGAGAGGGAGTTCCTTGATTTTGACCCAGCGACAGTGAAGGAACGGCGATATATTTCCAAATCAGGATGATGAGTGAATTGGAGGGGAACCTCTAGGTGATGGTGTTCCAGGTACCTGCCGCTCTTGTCCTTCTAGATAGTAATGGTCGTGGGTTTGGAAGGTACTGCCTGAAGAATCTTGATGAGTTCCTGCAGTCCATCTTGTAGATGGTACACACTGCTGCTGCTGTTTGTTGATAGTGGAGGGATTGAATGTTTGTAGAAGGGGTGCAATTCAAGAAGGCAGCTCACCACCACTTCTCCAAGGGCAACTGGGGTGGGCAATAAATGCTGGCCAGCTAGCAATTCCCACATCTCATGAATTAATTTTTAAAAATGCATTTGTGCTCGAAGGCCATTGAAGACCATGGGTGGTCGGGGAAACGGCTAGATATTGCCCAGGGTGCTAAGTTGGCAGATTTCTGACAATTTACCACCTTTTATCCAAAGATTTCCAGAAGGCATAAGGACAAAGGAAATCTAATTGAAATGCCAACATGATCAAATTGAAATACCAGCATGACTGCAGTCACCTCCAGAAAGCCTTTCCCACTTGGAAGGGGTTGTTTCCTCATTCACAACAGAGACCTTGGTACATTTTCAGTGAAAATTCTAATTTCAAGATTTAGGATTGTGTTCACATGTTTAAAATTACACTGACGTCACTATTTTCAAGAAAAGCCTCAGATTTATTTGTGGGTCAATGCAAGTGTGAAGAATATAATTATGGAGCCTTTTTTTTATTTGTCCATTGCAAATTAGTACCTAATTTTCCAATAAGGAAGTCTCACCCGATCTCAGGACAGTCTGAGAGTATCAAAACTCCAAACCTGGTGTGATATCTAATTTCTTCCTGACACAATGTAAAGATAGATTCAAAGAGCAATCATGGATGAATTTTACACAAACTATTAAGCTACAAGGCATCTCATGAGCAAACCCTGGCTACCATAACTGAATCATTTATTATGCATCAGCAACTACCTAACAAACCAGAGAAACTAATTACGATGTGAAAATATAAAGATTAGATTGAGGTCTCCATCTAGTGGTTGTCGATCATGAAGTGATTTCACTTTCTTAAATTATGACATCTTAATAGATGACAACATAAGGATCCAATTCAAGTGCCACTAATCATGTCCACATTTTCCACTGTCAAATATCTGCTTAGATTGGAATAGAAATAGATTGTATATCACCCAAAGAAAGGCCCTCATTGATCCCACAAAGCAGATCCAGTCTTCAGTGAAAACCACACATAAGCTTCAAAGAAACAAGTGACTCACTTGGCAAATCATTGGAGTGTAAACCTGAACTATCCGGATTAGACACATGCAAAGTTCAAACCCTGGCAAGTGATTGCTCTTAATTCCATCATTGCACTACATTTGGAATGCTGTCATCTCAAACTTGACAGTCTATAGCTAGCATTAAGCTAGTTGATGTTCTACTTTGTGCTCAGTTCCCTTTGTTCCTGCTGAAGGTCCAGGTGCAGATGTTATCAAGATGAGTGTCTAGTTCAGCTCTGGTTCTCCCAACAGAATTTACTGCCAATGTTCCTGGCCCATCAATAGATAAACAATGCACATGCATTAAATACCAGAGGGTTCTTGGGTACCTACATCTCGGAATGAATGAGCACATTCTGGAGAGAAAACTGGGTGGCACGGTGACACAGTGATTAGCAATGCTACTTAACAGCGCCAGGGACCAGGGTTCAATTCCAGCCTCGGGTCACTCTCTGTGTAGAGTTTGCACGTTCTCCCCGTGTCTGTTTGGGTTTCCTTCGGGTGGTCCGGTTTCCCCCCACAGACCAAAGGTGTGCGGGTTAGGTTGATTGGCCATGCTAAATTGCCTTTTAGTGTTAGGGGGATTAGCAGGTTAAATAGTTGAGGTTATGGGGATCAGGCCTGGTGGGATTGTTGTTGGTGCAGGCTCGATGGGCCGAATGGCTTCCTTCTGTACTGTAGGGATTCTTTGATTCTATGAAAAGAGAACTAGATCGTGGAAATTAGATAATAATGAACAAAATTATTAACGTATAAATGTTACTGAGTTTTATGGCAGGAATTTGCCTTTTGGGTTGGGACACCAATGTTGGATCAAATGACTGTTTCACGCACTGTGTGGGAAATAGTCACCTCGCATTGATTTTCCTCAGAGTTGCCGAATTAATGGCCTGTGATCAAGCCAAATAAGAATGGTGGATAAGCTCTCCAAATTGGAGGAGAAATAGAAGGACCGCCAGCGTGGATGGAGCTGCAGTCTGCAGTTCATGTAAAAGAGAGAGGATGCCTCCATTTTGAGATGCTCCCTTCTCCAACGTTTACACTTCTAAATTTTAAAATGCCTTGAGGAGTCAGACCACCATGAGGGAGGAGGACACCTCTATAGGGTGGCTTTCAATTGTAGCTCTGGTCAGGAAGATCATAGAATCATAGAACCCCTACAGTGCAGAAGGAAGCCATTCGGCCCATCGAGTCTGCATCAACCACAATCCCACCCAGGCCCTATCCCCATAACCCCATGTGTTTAACCTAACTAGTCCCCTTGACACTAAGGGGCAATTTAGCATGGCCAATCTACCTAAGCCACACACCTTTGGACTGTGCGAGGAGACCAGAGAACCCAGAGGAAACCCACACAGACACGGGGAGAATGTGCAAACACCACACAGACATTCACCCGAGGCCAGAATCGAACCCGGGTCCCTGGGGCTATGCGGCAGCAGTGCTAACCAGTGTGCCACCGTGCCGCGAGGAGATAGGGAGAACCTCAAAGGTCACCTGGAGCACTGGACCCCCAGTCTACAGCTGGGGGGGGTCACCTCCAGACACTGGCCTAGTCAGTCCCTGACAATAGGTCTTTAGGCCTTCAAATGCTGTTGATTGGCTACCCGTTCCTTGTGGGCCGGTATCCCTGACAGCTCCAATCTCTCCTCCAGGAAAATGAGCCGGGGATGGAATGGAGCCAGAAAACCAGCCAGCGGTGCCTGCCCGCCTCCACACTCATTCTCACCGGGGCCTAGAAATGATCTTTCTTTTTTAAATGCATGTTTGCTCCAGACAATTAGAAAGACAGATAGCAGTCTGTCAGTGGAGAAGCTATTTGCTCTTACAGAGAGTCCCACAGCTCAGTGGACAATCAATCCATGCAACTTCCACCTGCGGAAAATAACATATCTCAGACGCCTGGGGAGCATAATTTGTCTTGGGGAGAAGCACGTCAATGGCCCCCTAGACACTCTATTTCACTTTTGCCCAAGTCAAATTTCACCCGCTTACTCATTTTTGTGTTAAGCATTAGTGTTCCTCCTGAATTACATTAACACTGCATCCTCTGCAACCCTTTATTATACCACCACCCTCCCAACCCCTGGGTCTTACAAGAGGAACAAGACACAGTGAGAGGAAACAAAATGTTTAACAATCTATACACAGGCAAGCAAATGTAAACTGGCACTTAAATGCCCTCCCTGCAGCTAAAAGTGTTCTAATGCATTCATTGAAGGTTGTTATCAAGTTCGTATTTGCAATTGACCAAGTCAAAAGAATTCCATTCAAATATTGTCATATCAACCAAGGATGCTGCATTTTTAGTTTCACCTTGGTTCAACCTCAAGAATATTTTGCAATACAAATTAATTCCATTTCTAAATCATGCGCTCAGGCTCCATCATATTTTCTCACTACACTCGTGGCTGATAATCAATTGTACTGTTAAACTTGTAAATATTGCAAGAGATCTAATATATTGGCAAAGTGCCAAAATCTGCTTTTCACGCAATCAGAATTGAAGCAAATCTGCCAGATTTGGCATTACCAGAAGCCGCCCAGTTGGATCAGGCTTTCAACACACAAATATATTCAGCCATGGTAAACCCCTCCCAGCTGCACCCCCTCTTCACCCCCAGCCTTATCTCCACTCCAATCCACCCCACGCCATCCCACCCTGCCCTCCTTATACCTGAATCTAAATCTACATGCTGTTCCATGTTCAGGTAAAATTCCTCCCAAGGTTATCACATTTTATAAATGTTATAAAAACCAGACAGGAAAGAAAGAGGTTAATTGGCAGGTAAATGGATCAACAAACTTTTCCTGTTTGTGAGTTATTATGCACAATCCGTATTACCACAGTGCCTACCCAAGCGTTAAAACCCCTGCAGGAATCTTCCACAAAATTCCTTTCTTTCCTTCCCTATGTTACATTAAGCAAAATTGCAGAAGAACAGTCTACCCCTTCAGCTATTTCATTCATTCTTCAATGGCTGCCTTCTTCAGCGCAATATTGTATTAAGAGTTTTTTGTCAGTTACAGACCAAAGAGATATCAAGATGATAGCTGTACTGGTTCAACAGGAAACTCAAATAAAGTTGCCTTTCTTTAAAGAAAAATAGTTATCAGTGCCATACAGAGAGAACATGACCATTAAAAGAAAAATGAATGTACAATGGTAGGTCTTGAATAACTTGACTCAAAATGCTTCCTCCGAATGGAAATAAGAAATTAGAAACAGGTTTCCCGATAGAAAATAAGGGCTCATTGATAACTTGGAAGGTAGTGGGCAAAAAACAGCTGTTTGTGAGTTACATCTGTTTTGAACAGAAGTATTGTGAGCAACCATATACTTAAAAGCAGTCTGCTACCTAAACAAAATGCCTCCATAATTACACCATATTGGGTAAAGCATCTACGTTACAATTTCTACATAATTGGTTTCCAAAATTACAACCTGAACCCAAGCAATTAAACAGAAGGAAGGCTGTTTGAGTTTCTCCAGAGTGGTTCTTGATCTGACTGTTGTTGATATGAAGCACAAATGAATTGAAGACCTCTGCAGTGTATTTTACTTATTTCCTGGATTTTGTTGCAATGCTACAGCTTGTTTTAAAACAGAGAACAGGTTGTCAGTGGAAATTCTTGCATTCAGCACATTATGGCCCAGTGGATATACTGGCTGTTCTAATACAGGTAGATCCTATGTCCAGTCTCCAGTTTGCATTAGCCAGGACAACCACAACATAACAATTAGGCTCTGCATTCCGAGGCTGGGAAAAAGCCAAAAAAAGACACAGACAATCAAATCTCCCACAGCAGCATTCGATCCACTAATCTGTCCCACAAATGTGCAAACTAACGGATGCAAAAGCAGGTTATGATGAATAATTCATATTAGTGGAGGAGTTGTGGGTTCGTGGTAAATTTAGTTCATGGTAAATTTAGTTCAATAAATCTGGTAATTTGTGGTTTGGTGATCGAGTACTGTGGTGATTGTCCCTTTAAGGATCAATCTGCCCAGTGAGAGTCACATGACCTGGGAGAACCAATCAGGGAGAAGGGTGAAGGATCACACTGGTAAGTGTGGGCTTCTGGGCTCAGTCATCTCGGAGCTGAATGCAGCCATGAGGCTCCAAGCCTCTGTATAGTTTTAACCTGTAAATAAACAAGTTGTGTTTTGCCTAAAATGGTAAACAAACATCTTTATATTTAATGACAAAGTTAAAAAACAGATCCTCACACTGTGAGTATCCAGTTTACAGTGAAGTTGAGAAAAGGAAAGAGCGCTTACCAAGATGCCCCTCTTTGGATGGATAGATCCATTTGTCTCCGCCATGGAGGACAGGACATTTTACATAGAGCGCCTTGGGTATTACTTCCAAGTGAACTAAATATGGGAGGAGGCGAAGCACAAGGCAATTCTCCTGAGTGCCTGTGGAACCCAAACTTATAATGTGATTGTAGTCTCACAGCCTCAAGTGAGCCCAACTCCGAATCATTCCGTGAGCTTCTAGAATTGGTGAAGTCACATTTCCAGATTAAACCATCATTCATTCTCCAGAGATTCAAGTTTAATTCAAGAGGGAAGGCGAAATGATTGTGACTTATATCGCTAAGTTGAAACATGTATCAGAGTATTGCAATTTTGCAGCCACCTTGAATGATGTGTTATGGGACAGATTAGTATGTGGGATAAATAACCAGACAAATCAATAGAGATTACTTGCAGAGATTGATATGAATGTTGAACGAGTAATGCAGATAACACAGGCAATGGGAAGCGCTGAAAAAGGTGCACAAGAGTTATGGAGCATGCAAAACTGTGCCATTCACCAGTTGGGGTGGGAAACTGCAGTCAGCAGTGACATCAAAACCGAAGAAGCAGCCTTGAGGCTGGAAACCAGTTCCGCCACAAATAAGACAGGAAGATTTAGAAGATCAGCAAAGTTTAAAGCAGAATGTAACCGATATGGAGGTAACCACTCCCCTGAATCCTGCAGGTATAAGGAAGCTGGGTGTTTTCTTTTGGTCATAGGAGAGGCTGCTTAAGGCATCTGTGCAGAGCAGAATCATGTCTATCAAATAGTCTTATCAAATCAAGCCGATTAAATAATGTGTCACCAGTATACAATGTGGAAGAATCCAGCAGCAACTAAAAATAGGCAAACACTCTGATGAAGGATCATCCTGACTTGAAACATTGGCTCTGGGGCGGCACGGTAGCACAGGGCGGCACGGTAGCACAGGGCGGCACGGTAGCACAAGGGCGGCACGGTAGCACAAGGGCGGCACGGTAGCACAAGGGCGGCACGGTAGCACAGTGGTTAGCACTGCTGCTTCACAGCTCCAGGGTCCCGGGTTCGATTCCCGGCTCGGGTCACTGTCTGTGAGGAGTTTGCACATTCTCCTCGTGTCTGCGTGGGTTTCCTCCGGGTGCTCCGGTTTCCTCCCACAGTCCAAAGATGTGCGGGTTAGGTTGATTGGCCAGGTTAAAAAAAAAATTGCCCCTTAGAGTCCTGGGATGTGTAGGTTAGAGGGATTAGCGGGTAAATATGTGGGGGTAGGGCCTGGGTGGGATTGTGGTCGGTGCAGACTCGATGGGCCGAATGGCCTCCTTCTGCACTGTAGGGTTTCTATGATTCTCGCTCCAGAAATACTGTCAGACTTGCTGAGATTTTCCAGCATTTTCTGTTTTGTTGCGCATTAATTCTGTCCACCTATGAATATATATTCAAGCACCAACCTGGAACACACACGGATATACATAGCCACCTACCTTTACAAGGAAGGGTTACAGCTGCTCCGGTACCACAGGAAATTGCCACGGTGTTGTATTTTTTGTACGCATTGCCAGTCTCGGCAAAGCAAATGAAGTACTAGACCAGTCAGGATCCACTTCTGTCTACAGTGAGACACAAGATACTTACAGGTTGAGCCAATGAGTCAGTTTCTGAAGAAACAAAATCATTTGTTACCTTCAAGAATGAATTGAGTTGCCAAGATGGCATCATACTCTGGGGAGCATGAGTAGTCATTCCTGTATCAGGCAGAGAGCCCATTCCAACGGAATTACACAGTGTTCATCCAGACATCTCAAAGATGAAGATGCTGAAGAGCATAGTCCAGCACTGTGAACAGTGCCAATTGCAACAAAGGGTACCTGCTGCAGCCCCACTGCATCATTGGGAATGGCCTGGTTGGCCATGGGTAAGAGTCCATTATTGCTTATGTTGCTCCATTCATGGACACTGTATTTCTGCTCATTGTTGATGCACACCTGAGTGCATGGATGTTTTTGAGGTGAAGTCTCCTATATTGCTCTCTACCACTGAAAGATAACGCCACCAATATTTTTCCACCCACAGAATACCTGATGTAATAGTATCTGATAATGGAACAGTATCCACAAGTGCTGAGTTTCAAAACTTCACCACACTTAACGTATAAGCACATTAGGACTGCACCTTACCACCCAGAACCATCAGACTAGCTGAGTGAGCTGTCCAAACTTTTAAGTCTAGCCTAAAGAGGCAGTCAGGAGCAACCCAGGAGACCAGAATCTCATGCTTCCTTGTTGGATCCTGGACCTCTCCACATGGAATAACGGGAGTCGCGCCAGCAGAGTTGCTAATGAACCATCATCTCAGAATGAGACTGAGCTTCATGCTTCCAAATTTTCCGGGGAGTGTAGAGGCCAGTCAAAGCTGTTCAGAAGGCAAATCATGCTTCATGTCAGTCAACACAGTTGTTTATGGTTGATAACACCGTGAATGTGAGGAATTTTGGTAGTGGGTTGAGTTAGGTCCCTGATATTGTTGTGTAAAACCGGACCCCTGTCTTATCAAGTGGACGGAGAAGGAAGGATCATCTGAAAACACATAGACCATTTGAGAAAAACAGAGTTGCCTCAGTTTTACCATCAGGAAGTGTATTGCCGTCAGGAAATGTTGCCGACTGTTTTAGCATTAGCGTGCCTGGTCATCCTGTAGCAGGCACAACCATCGTATCCATGGAAACAGATTTTTAAAATTCATTGATGGGACATGGTTCATCGCTGGCTGACCAGCATTTAATGCCGATCCCTAGTTGTCCTTGAGAAGATGATGGTGAGTTCTCTTCTTGAGTGATTGATACAACTGAGTGGCTTGCTAAGTCATTTCAGAGGGCAGTTGAGAGTCAACCACATGGTTGTGGCTCTGGAATCACATGTAGGCCAGACCAGGTAAGGATGGCAGATTACCCTTCCGAAAGGACATTAGTGAACCAGATGGGTTTTTCTGATGATCGACAATCAGTAAATTTTTAATTCCAGATTTTTAAAAAATTGCATTCAAATTCTACCATCTGCTGGTGGCAGGATTCGAACCCGGGTAGAACTGAACTGCCATTGCCTAAAGAAGCACCTATCATTGTGGTTTCGGCTGACAGAAATTCTGTGGAAGTGCCCCAGACAGAGGAGTTACGCCACTCCACATAGATTCAGGAACCCGCTGAAAGATTTAGGGTAGGATTTTCCAGCCTCATACGCCCCAAGACTGGAAATTCCCGTCCGAGCTCAACAGACCTTTCAATGGTCCGCTGAATTTTCGCGATAGGCAAGGAAGGAAATTTTCGGCCTTAATTTATAATTGATTAAATTTGTGTACTAAATGTATAATTATCTTGGACTGTGCAAATCGAGTATTCATGATGTGGAGATGCCAGCGTTGAACTGGGATAAACACAGTAAGAGTTTTAACAACACCAGGTTAAAGTCCAACAGGTTTATTTGGCAGCAAATGCCATTAGCTTTCGGAGCGCTGCTCCTTCGTCAGATGGAGTGGATATAAGCAGCGCTCCGAAAGCTAATGGCATTTGCTACCAAATAAACCTGTTGGACTTTAACCTGGTGTTGTTAAAACTCTTACTGTGCAAATCGAGTACTGACATTCATATAAAAGGTCTTAGAAGGGGAGAAATGTGGTGATTGTCTTTTTAAGGATCAATCTGCAGAGTAAAGCTCACATGACCCAGGGAACCAATTAGGGAGCAGGGTGGGGAATCACCCTGGTAAGCGCAGCATTCTGTACTCAGTCATCTCAGGAGCGGACTGCAGCCACGAGGCTGCAAGCCTCTGTGTAGTTTTAACCTATTTTCCCTAAACTGGTGAACAAGCATCTTTACAAGTACACAAGATGAGATCTACGTAATTTGATGAGCCTTCCACTTCCTTCTTTTCTGCTGCTTCCTCAATGTAATTTAACATTTAGTTGGCTTGCTGATTACCGTTCTACATTGATTGAATATGTTGAGTGGTGAAGTTACTAAGACCCCTCCTACGTCTCACTCAATATTTATTGTTCTTCATGCATTTCATTTTGGAAGGGAAGTCATTTTTGGAGTATAAATAGCCCGTGTATAAAAATCCTCAGCAGAGATACTGTTTCATTTAGTGAAATATTATTCAATAAGGGCACAGACGGAAATTTCTCTGGATTCCTGCTCTGTTCCCACACTGACTTTACCACAAACACATAGGAGGCCAAATTGGGGGCAACTCCTGTTTTTGGAAAACCAAAAAGTGACTTGCAATTATGTAGAACTTTTCATAACCACCAAATGACTCATTTTACGCAGGAAACGCAGCAGTCAATTTGCACACAGCAAGGTCCCACAGCGACAATGTGATATTGACCAGATAACCTGCTTTCTTGTGATGTTTGTCGAGGGATAAATACTGGCCAGGACACCAAGGATAACTCCCCTTCTCTTCTTCAAAATGGCGCCATGGAACCTTTTACATCCACCTGAGCAGGAAGGGGGCCTCAGATTAATGTCTGCTCTGAAAGCTGACACTACCGACAGTGCAGAACACCCACAGTACTGCATTGGAGTGGCAGCATTATTTTTTTTTGCTCAAGCTCTCAAGTGGAACTTCAACTCAGAACTTTATTGGCGGAATTTTCCCATCCCACCCGCCACAGGAATCATAGCGCCGATCACAGACCATGCAAAGGTCGGTTGACCTTGGGCAGGATTTTCCAATCTTGGGGACGAGCATGGCCGGAAAATCCCGCCCTTTGATTTAGTGGTGAGAATGCCATCAATTGAGATGCTGATTTTAAACACAATGTGACCGCATAAGACGCGCGTTGTGTGCATAATTCCAACAGGAAGAGAACAAGATGCCTAATGACTGTCAGCAGCATGCAGAGCAGCAAGATGTTGGATAAATCAGTGTGCATGGCTGATTTGAACCCACTGCTGCCATTATCAAACTCTACATTCCAGCCACTCCTCTATCTTAACCTCACACAGCTGAAACAACATGAAACGGAATGAAGGAACCACACCAGAGCTATGGAAAGGGATCATGAAATGCTCACAGATTAGTTGCTGCATTATTCTTTTCTGAATGCTGTACAATTCTATGTGTTTTTGGAGCTTTGCATACTTGGCTACAATTTAACTCCTTTACAGGGAGTGGGCTGGCTGCTCTTACAGTACTTTTTTCTTTTGTTATATAAAATATTGTGCTAAAGGAAGGTGCTTCCAGACATGTGGCCTGTAGTGGCTTCCTCTGGAAATTGAACATTTCTATAGGCTCTCTACACAAGGAGATTCATTCTCAATCATTCTTTCCCGAGACAAGCGGGAGGAGCAAGCGCCACATTTTCTATGGATTGCAGGTATCCCCCTGTGTAGGCTGCTTTTGATGGCGCAAACATTGCCGCAAATCGTGTTCATCTCAGCTTGGCCATTTGCATCAACCAAAGCAAACTCCACTCCCTCAACCTGCATCTGGGTGTGTGACCACAGACAGCTGATTCTATAGCAGTCTTCCATCCCATCTGTATTTGAATCACCTCGGCAAGTCCAAGGGTGGCTACTGGGCAACAAGGGTCATCCCTTGCAGAACGCTGATGAAAGGTCACGATCTGAAATGTTGGTTCTGCCCCCCTTGTGGTGTGTTTGTGGCAGAGGAGGTGACCCATCATTGGCTGACAGTGGGATTTTCCAGTCCCGCTGCTGTCAACAGGATTTCCCGTTGTTTGCACTCTTGGTCACCAGGAAACCCATGGAGGCGGGTGGGCGGGGGGGGGGGGGGGGGTCGTCAGCTGTGGGACCAGAAATTCCTGCCCATTAACTCTTTCTTTTTCTCTCCATAGACGCTGACAGAGCTGCTGTGTACATGCAACGTTTTCTGTGTTTATTTCAGATTTCCAACATCCACAATATTTAGCTTTTCTGGTACTCTTTTTCTGTAGTCTAGTCCATCAAAATCATCCAATCCCTCTACAGCAGAACCAATGTGGGATGGCTAACTAGGATCTGCAATATCAGTTCCTCCACCCTGACTCCTGCACACTCATGCCTGGTGCCTCACAAATTGTGGATCTCTTCTCTATTATAGACTCTAAACGTCTGGCAGTGTTGGTCTCAGAGTTAATGCTATAAATATAAAACCTATATCCTTCTGCTTCCAAAAACCTGCTGCTCTTGGGTTTGTCCACCACTCATTCCCTCCTGCTATCTGCTTCCTCCCAGTGCCCATTGTCCACTCCTGCCCACTGCCCACTTCCTCCCATTGCCTGCCACATGTCCTACCCACTGCCCAGCCCTCCATCAGTCCACTCCCTCCCACTGCCCACTCATACCCACTGCCTGCTCAGTCCTGCCCGCCACTCCCATCCACTACCCATTCCCTCCCACTGCTCACTGCTGGCTCCCACCCACCGCCCACTCCCACCCAGGATAGGATGCAGGGATAAGTGAAAGGGAAAGGGGGAGCAATGAAGAGAGCAAGAGGGAGTGTGAAAGGAGCGGGAAAATGGAAGGGAGTGGCAAAGGGAATGGGGAATTAGCAAAGGGAATGGGGAATTGGCAAAGGGAATGGGGAACTGGCAAAGAAAGCAGGAGGGAGCCAGAACAGTCTTGTGTGGTTTCTTCTGCCTTGTTCAGTCTGGGCCATGTCCAATGATGGAAGGTGGCATATTAAATATTAAGTCCAAGTCCATTTAAGTCTCATTGTAACACTTCTTTTTATGTCTCATTGATGAGATCATTAGGTTTCAATTTTCACAGAAAACCCAACTCAATTGCAGAATGTGATCCCAAAACACAAATAATGCTGAAATATAACACAATAAAGAATTTAGTTTATTCTCTCAAACTAAAGTCATGTCTTTAACCATCTATCTCAGGGCTGTTGTTCTATTGTACACATTTTGTGCAGCTGTGTCAGCTTTCCTGAAGTGTTGTTAGTTCTTGTAGGTTTTGTAGGCTGCATGTACACCAGTTTCCATATTTTCTAGCAGGAATGATTGAAAAGCAATTTGGAGTGGGAGTTCTGGCGGTTGATTCGCCTCGTAGCTAGTTATAGTTGTACTAACTGAGATGAGCTAACTCAGCACAGTCCATATAAAGTAGTATGCTTTCCCACTGAGATAATCCTTAAATCCAATCCATTGCTTTTCAAACTGCAGTCTAAGGGCCTCTTGGCTAAGATCAAGTGTCGTCGGATCAAGCCCAAGATGGGCCTTATCGTGTCAGCTTGGATCTTGTTCGTCCCTCTTTTGGGGACCAGGAATTGGATTCTGAATTTGGTTTTTGGAGCAAGCAAGGAATGGATTTGGGTTTGTCCAGTCCACTCTGAGCACTGGCTTTGTAACTTTAAGGATGGAGTAAAAACATGTTTTAAAAACTGCAGTGTAACACTTTTTCAATGTAGCTGAAAAGTCATCCATGTACAACCATTTACTGCGAAAAGTGACACAGTTCAAGCATGCCAAGAAAAAGATTCAAGGTTCAACACTTAAAAAGCCTCATTTCGTCCACATTTGAAATATAATTTATCCAATTTTATTCTAATTTATGTGTCTTGATTTACTGGCATCACATGAAAGGAAATAGCTTACTTAAATTACTAGCAGACTAGCCAGTGAATATAAATCAGATGTTCTATATTTCAATCATCCAATTAGATTTTTTTTAATGTTATAATTGCATATTTGTGCCTTGGCACTGAGGAGGTGATTCCAGATTGGTCAATATGGAGGGTGGAACATGCTCAAGTATTATATTTTTGAGTCATTGTAAACTGAGCTTCAGTCTACAGCTCTAACAGCAGTGTAATGGGGTGGGACGGTGACACCACCAGCCTCGCAGCAATGTGGTTGACTCTTAATTGTTCTCCAGAATGGTGCAGCAAGCCACTTGGCTCAATGGCAATTAAGGATGGGCAACAAATGCTGGCATTGTTAGTGACAACCACAATCTTTTTTTATTTTAAATATCCTGAAAGCTGACGGTGGCACAGTGGTTAGCACCGCTGCCTCACAGCGCCAGGGACCCAGGTTCAATTCCCGGCTTGGGTCACTGTCGGTGCGAAGTCTGCACCTTCTCCTTGTGTCTCTTCCGGGTGCCCCGGTTTCCTCCCACAGTCCAAAAGACGTGCTGGTTAGGTGCATTGGCCGTGCTAAATTCTCCCTCAGTGTACCCGAACGGGCGCCGGAGTGTGGCGACTAGGGGATTTTCACAGTAACTTCATTGCAGTGTTAATATAAGCCTACCTGTGACACTAATAAATAAACTTAAAACTTCTCTGACATGTGCTACCAGCTAACATTCAAAGATTAGCAGAAAGGGCTTTGGGCCAAAAATTGAAGAGAGATCAGTACTCTCAAAGCATAGACCAGCACACGATTCATCATTAAGTAAAAATTTGGGGTGGTTTTGGGGGAGGGAGAAAGACTGACCTCATACATAATACTTTGATAGAAGTGTAATAACTCCATGGAGGTGAAAGTCCCATCACCAAGTTATTTTGTTTACACTATACATCTGTACACAGCCAGCTCTCCAGTTGCTCCCTGCTGAATGCAGACTGGGAGACTGACACACCTGCTTTAAATAGGGAGTTTGAGACTCCCTGATTTAACCATCAATTAGGGCTCATCACGTAGTTCATCCTCTAGCAAGCCAACCTCATTAGCCTGGCTGAAGTCATCACAGGAAGGAAGAAGATTGATAATGGAACAACAGACAAGAAAGAGTTCTCCTAGCTTCTTCAGTAGTGGAGGGATGGGAGCAATGTAAATCAGTGAATTAATACTACTTGTCACCATACAAGCTGATAAATTAATTTAGTAATTTATTTTAACTCAGAACCTCAGCCATCTACCACTCCAAGGAGCATTAATTGCCCAAAGGTGGAGTTTCCATCCCTCACTCTGGAGGAAGTTCCACCTCAAAGAGCTGCCGACCACTCTGACTGGCTGGCATCTCTGTAGTCTCAACAGCACCACCAGGTGTGGTGGCCACTGCCAAGATTGCAAGCAGTTCCCAGATTCTAAGTCCCAAAAGGCAAGCTGGCAGTAATTCTGTGGCCTCGCTGGAAGGATAGGCTGGGAGGCCTGGGGAGAGATGGCAAAGACAGAGAGGCAGGGATGGGGTCCCCAGGGTGGAGGGAGTGTGCGGGGGGAGGGCAGTTTCAAGTCATTGGGAGAGTTACTGATCTGGAAACACACCCAGTAATGGAGGCACCTCCCCACTTTCTCACTCGACGTCCAAGCTTGCTGATCTGCCAGACTTCCTGCAAACTGATAAATAGCAGCCAAGTGGGAAATGACCCTCAAATGGCCAATAATCACCTTCTTGAGGGCCTCAATAGCAACAAGGGTTGGCAGGCTGCCCTTGGCCTTGCCTATCCCCTGTAAAATTGAAAACAGTTTGGTGACGGGTGGGAAAGCCACTCGGGGAATTTGACAGGCCCCCATCTGCAAACCTGCCAGTGGAGGACCATAAAAATTCTGCCCATTACGTTTGCTTTACTTGGTTATCAGAGGATCAATGTTTGATAAAAGAACAATGCCTTACCTTTGAGATGTGGAGATGCCGGCGTTGGACTGGGGTAAACACAGTAAGAAGTTTAACAACACCAGGTTAAAGTCCAACAGGTTTATTTGGTAGCAAAAGCCACACAAGCTTTCGAAGCTCTAAGCCCCTTCTTCAGGTGAGTGGGAATTCTGTTCACAAACAGAGTTTATAAAGACACAGACTCAATTTATATGAATAATGGTTGGAATGCGAATACTTACAACTAATCAAGTATTCGCATTCCAACCATTATTCATGTAAATTGAGTCTGTGTCTTTATAAACTCTGTTTGTGAACAGAATTCCCACTCACCTGAAGAAGGGGCTTAGAGCTTCGAAAGCTTGTGTGGCTTTTGCTACCAAATAAACCTGTTGGACTTTAACCTAGTGTTGTTAAACTTCTTACTGTGTTTACCTTTGAGACACAGGAAGCATTTGTAAAACAGGAATGTCAAACGGACAAACAATAGTTTAGGTCAATATAATGAGAATATTTTCTTTATAATTAATTGATCAGTTGCAGCAAAGTCAAAACCTGCAAAAGTTTCTGGTTATGGCAGATTCCTAATGGCTATTATTTTCAAACTGATTTTGCATAAAATGTGTGTAGTTTATGCCTTCAATTCCTTTGCAGGAAGCACAGTTTTGCATCCAGACAATGGAAGTTCGCATAAAGGTGACAAAGATGTGCGTTTTCAAAACTATTCACGATCACTACACTCTACGATTCACAGTTTCCTTAGGCGTTTAGATGCCTTTGTTGCATAGCAACATCAAGTATGCGTGACCTTTATATTGTTATCTCAAATAATATTAAGAGCTTTAGTGTCATAAAAAATATTTGTGCAGCTAACATAAAGGAAGTCTGTCAGATTGTTTTTTTCCGTAATAAATTCAACATTTTTGTACTGCAGCCTAACTAGGAACACACACATAGACACACATACACAGACACACAAAGTAGAGGAAGTATCTTGGCCTGCATATACAGTCAGTGCCAAAGTAATGACGCTTGTTACTGACCGTGAAGAAAGTTTCTCCAAGATACACCAAGACCTCGTGATCGCCGTTGTGTGGATTTCGCAACATTAGTTTGAACTCGGAAGACAATTGGGGATGTCTAGTAGGCCAGAATTAGAGGAGTGCAGAGAGGATATGTGAGGTTGGAGGAGATTACAGAAATAGGATGAGGCGAAGCCTCATGGAGGAAATTGAAAATAAGGATAAGAATGTTTAATTGGAGTTGTTAACAACCAGAAACAAATGTGAATCAGCAAGCACAGGAGTAATGGATGAATAGGACTTAATGAGAGTCAGGATGTGGGCAGTAGGGTTTTGGATGCCTTCAAGGTTGGCCAGCAGAATTGCAGTTTTATTAGTTTAAAACAATTTAAAGTTATATTGTGATGATCTGGATTTGCAATGTGGTGTTATAGAATGATACAGCACAGATGGAAGCCGTTTGTGCTACTATCTGCCTATTTAGTAGAACTTTTCCAATTGGTTTCCACAACCCTTTCCCTGTAACCCTGCAAATTATTTTTCCTTTAAGGAGTTAATGAATTTCCTCATGTCTGGTTCTTTTGTCAATCACTTTGAATCTGCCGCCTCTGGTTACTGATTCTCCCGCCACCAGAAATAGTTTCTCCTTATTTACTCTATCAGAACTCTTTTTGATTCTGAGCACCTCTATCAAATCTCTTCTAACCTTCTCTGCTCTAAGGAGAACAACTCCAGCTTCTCCATAACTGACATCCCACATTCCTGGTGCCATTCTGGAAACTCTCTTTTGCGCTCTCTAAGTCCTTGACATCCTTCCTAAAGTATGTTGTTCAGAATAGGAAACAATAATCCAGCTGAGACCTGATGAATGTTTTATATCCTCCCTGCATTAATACTCTTGCTTCTGTTAATAAAGCTAAGTGTCTCACATGTTTTTTCAACAGTCTTCCCAACATGGGGTACCACTTTCAAAGATACACCCCTCAGGTCTGTTCCCGCACTACTTTTAAAATTGTACCTTTTAGTTTATATTGTCCATCCTCATTCTTCCAATTAAAATGTATCACTTCACACTTCTCCACATTAAATTTGGTCTTCCATTTACTTACCATTTCACCAGTCCATGTCCTCTTGAAATTTCCTTATTGTTTATTACATTTTTGGTTTGTTTCATCTGCAGGATTTGAAACCATGCTCTATATACGCAAGTCTAAGTCATTAATAAATGTCAATAAAAGCAGTAGTCCTAATACTGGCCCCAGGATACTTCCCTCCATTTTTAATAATGACCATTCACCGCATTTCCCTGAATTCTATCCTTAGTGGCACCGACAGAATTTGTGTGTTTTCTTGCTGTTAATGATCAAAGCGTTTTGATTTGATTTATTATTGTCACATGTATTAGTATACAGTGAAAAATATTGTTTCTTGCGTGCTATACTGACAAAGCATACCATACATAGAGAAGGAAAAGAGAGGGTGCAGAATGTAGCGTTACAATAGGGTGTAGAGAAAGATCAACTTAATATAAGGTAGATCCATTCAAACGTCTGATGGCAGCAGGGAAGAAGCTGCTCTTCAGTCGGTTGGTACATGACCTCAGACTTTTGTATTTTTTTCCCAATGGAAGAAAGTGGAAGACAGAATGTCTGGGCTGCGTGGGGTCCTTGATTATGTTGGCTGTTTTTCCAAGGCAGTGGGAAGTGCAGACAGAGTCAATGAATGGGAGGCTGGTTTGCATTAATTCATGACCCTTTGTAGTTTCTTGCACTCTTGGATAGAGCAGGAGCCATACCAAGCTGTGATACAACCAGAAAGGACGCTTTCTATGGTGCATCTGTAAAAATTGATGAGAGTTGTAGTGGAGGTGTGTGTATTTTCATGCACAGAGTGATTTGTCATATTTTAAGTAACTTCAGCAGCAAGTTTTTTGTGAATTTAAAAATAAAGAAGGTTATTTATTCCATTCTTGCCCCGAAGGTTTAAAAATGCAACATGTCATTCACTCAGCTCATGCACACTATCACTCATACAAATATTAGATACAGATGAAGGAAAAGCAGCCCAATTACAAATTGGAATTATTTCCATCCTTTTTGTAGCAGGCCTGTAGTTTCTTAGATAAGTTGATGTTTTGGCTGGTGTGAAGTTCTTGAAAAGCACGGGATTCTCATGATGCTGTGGGGCTTCTTATAGCTGAATTGCCAGGAGGCTGATTCCCACATGAACTTGAAGTTTGAACATGTTTGAGAGCATCCTTGTACTTTTTTCAAGGACTGGTTGCTTATTATAAATAGAAGACTTATACAGACTCAAACAATGGGCAGGATTTTACGGCCTCACTCGTCCCGAATCCGTAAAATCCTGCCTGAGGTCAACAGACCTTCCCATTGTCCATCCCTCGCCTGCTCTGATGCCTGTGGCGAGTGGGGCGGTACAATTTTGATCATTAATTCTGTTTCTCTCTCCATAGATATTGGCAGACTTGCTGAGTTTTTCCAGCAATTTTCTGTTTTTATTTCAGATTCGCAGCATCTGCAGTGTTTTGTTTTGATGTTGTTGTGGCTGTTTATTACCGTGGTTGTTTAGTTGAATACAACCGTTTGAATGGCTTTCTGCTATTCTCTCCATCTCAGAAAAGCTTGTGCTATTATTTTAAATTCAGGCAAGAAATGTGGTTGCCTTAGCCAGGAAACCTGTTACAAGTCCAAAACTCTTCTCCAAAGATGGTGGTGTGTTAGGCCCATAAACATGTGTATTGTGGCTTTTCACACCTTGAGATTCTGAGACAGCCAAAGTCTCTGTGTTTGGATGAGGGGACATCATAATACATTGAAAGGACAATGGGATCTATTTCACATTCACCCAGCAGCCACAGAATTTCAATGACCCTGGTGAAACATGGAGCCAAGTTGACTACAAGCATAACCAGATCATTTTTGTTTCTAGAATGTGATAGGAATTCTCAATGTTTCCGTTGGTTGGTTTTATTGCAGCATTTTGGCCAAGCTTTGGGCAGCCAATCTTCATCTGAGGATGGCAGGAACAGCAGACGACCTCAGGATGAAGACTACACGCTGTTGCCAGGGCCATAGGCATTCACCAAGTTTGGACCTGGTTACAAACCAGCTGCACATGAATGGAGTAGGGCCCTTTGTGGTTTCCATACTCTTCACGTTCGCATGTGGGGGCTGCAGAGCCACATCCCTGCATCTAATTGCCCCCCTGTGTCACTGGGAATCCTGCCATGCTGGCAAAGCCATGCACCTGTTAAGAGAGAAGATGATTAACACATTTCTCCTCATGTACAGGGCCTCTGTCACTTCTTGGATGCAGCAAAATGATGGACAATGTACTGGGACATGTTCACTATCTTATCTGCTCCCACCTTCATCAGGGAGGTGGGAACAGATCGAGGTGTACAATTTTATACACCTCGATCAGGGTGCCTCTCAGTCTTCTCTGCTCCAACAAAAACAATCAAAGCCTATCCAAACTCTCTTCATAACTTAAATGTTCCATCCCAGACAGCATCCTGGTGAATCTCTTTTGCACCCCCTCCAGTGCAATCCAGTAATGTGATGACCAGAACTGCACACAATACTCCAGCTGTGGGTACCTACTGAACGTCCACTGAACATCCGTGATAGACACATACATTCAGCTGCACAAGGGAACCCCCCCCCCCCTCAACACCGCCCCCACCCTCCATTCCCAGAACTATTTGAAGGGATAGGATGATGAAGGAGCAGTGCTCCGAAAGCTCGTGCTACCAAATAAACCTATTGGACTTTAACCTGGTGTTGTGAGACCACTTACTGTGCCCACTTGGAAGAATGTAGTCTGCAGGCATTTATAGTGATGCTATCCTTGATGGCTACAGGCCTTACCATCCTCATCCTGATGCAAAGCTGCAGGTCCTGTTGAAGGAAGAGGCACAGTTTTGCGATCACCTCCCAAGTGAATCTCAGGTGCCACAGACGTTGCTTCTGGGGGAGGCAGAGATAGGAGACCTGCTCCCTTAAAATTTCATGGTGTGGAGGGCCTTCTAGGGAGAACTCTCCTAGATCTTCCCTTTTCTGCGCACTTGTCTCCAGTGGCACTGCAGTTATAATCTCCATAGCAGTTGCTGCCTCTGTTTGGATCGGTTACCCAAATCTTTTGATCTCCCTAAAACAAAATGAAGAAAGCCAAATCCAACAAACTCAACCATCGCATCTTCAAACATATTCCATTGTGTAAGTTAAAAGTATCTCACCTGCAAATTGGTTGCCTTTCCTATCCCTTCAAATAGTTCTGGGGATTGGGTGGTGGGGGAGGATAGTGAGGGGGGGTTCCCTAGTGCAGCTGAATGAATGTGTCTATCACGGATGCTCAGTGGACGTTCAGTAGGTGCCCACAGCTGGAGTATTGTGTGCAGTTCTGGTCAACATATTATCGGATTGCACTGGAGGGGTACAAAAGAGATTCACCAGGATGCTGCCTGGGATGGAACATTTAAGTTATGAAGAGCTTGGATAGGCTTTGATTGTTTTTGTTGGAGCAGAGAAGATTGAGGGGCAACCTGATCGAGGTGTATAAAATTATGAGGGGCATGGACAGTGAATATGGAGCAGCTGTTCACGTTAGTTGAAGGGGCCACAAGATCAATGTGAGGGAGCAGGAGGCTTAGGGGGGAATGTAAGGATTTTTTTTTTAACCCAGAGGATGGTGACGGTCTGAAATGCACAGCCTGAGAGGGTGGTGGAGGCGAGTTGCCTCACATCCTTTAAAAAGTATCTGAGTGAGCACTTGGCATGTCATAGCATTCAAGGCTATGGGCCAAGTGCTAGTAAGTGGGATTAGTTACAAGGTCAGGTGTTTCACACATGTCGGTGCAGACTTGATGGGCCAAAGGACCTCTTCTGCACTGTATGGTTCTATGATTCTAAGTGTCAAAAACGTGCCTCAAATCAGCTGGAACTGCTTTTTGACATGAGTTGTTGACATTGGGCATATACTTGGCACACCCATCTTTACATCCATACCAGCATTGGATCCTGCACAGATAACTCCAGTCAAGCAATGGTGTGTGCCATTTCCTGGGTTTGGGGCTTCCATGGTGCTAGCATCAGCTCAGGAATCCTAATATTGAAATCCAAATCCCAGGCTCATTAACATTTTAGTGAGTGATCCGATGAAACTAATTAATTATTTTAGCTGCAATACAGGTCATTCATTTGCACAGTGTATTCAGGTTTTAAATATGTTAGCAATTTCCTAACAATTAGGTGGATGGTCAAATACATTTTTTAAAAAGTTGTTCTTTGCAACAGGAGCTATGTGAAAGCTGTATCAGTAAACATTTTTACAATGAATGCACAATGCACAAGTTGCAGAATTTTTACCCAGCACCTTTGGTTTAGTTACTTAGCTAAGATAAGTGAAGTTTCACATCACTATGATAAGCTGAAGATTCTGGCTGGAATTTTCCAGCCGTTCTCGATGGCGGGATCTTCCAGTCCCACCAAAAGAAAACCTCCGAACCGGTTGCCTGGCAGCAGAGGGCGCATAGAACAGGAAACCCTACTGACAGTGGCAGGACCATTAGATTCTGCTGCCAGCCAATGGCAGGCCACCTCCGCTGCTGTGAAGCACGGCGCGGAAGGTATGGAGAATCGCACCCACTGTTTCCATCAATTTGAACAGCCAAACATTAGTATTGCCGAATAAAGACACATGACTGCAGAGGCATTGCATTGGGGAATGCACCAGTTAACTGATGACTCACAGTTAATTGCCAAGCTTTGTTTAAATTCAAACCAGGCATGTTGACTCTGATCTGTCAAGGAATTTCCCCGAGGAGTGAACATTCCCCAGAGAATGGCTGTCACCTGTTTTGTTTTGCTGAAACAGACACAATGGGGGGAATTTTACCATTTTGAGTCTAAGTGCCGAATCCAGGCATCAAATAGATCCGCGCCTGGAATCCTCTTCCCAGCGCGCCCATACGTGTTTTGCCGGCTCTGGTCCAATTCGCGCTGTGGGCGGGGCTTAGCACTGGCGGACCGATCGGAGCTCTGAACGGCGCATGCGCAGTTCGAAAAAAATCTGACAGAGCGCGCCCGGGCACGAAAGAAAGAAAAAGCAGAAAGCGGAGAGAGCGGCTCTCTGACACAGACCGTCTTGGGGGGGGGTGGGGGGGGGGAGAAGAAGGGGGGTGTGACATATCATCCACTGGGGGGATGGGAGAAGGGGGGGGGTGACGTATCATCCTCTGGGGGGATGGGAGAAGGGGGGGATGTGACGTATCATCGTCTGGGGGGTGGGGGGGGGGGGGGGTTCCGCTGCCAGTCTGCAGCCGATCCCTCCTCCCCACCGGAGGAACGATTCCCTCTGCCAGAATGGCCGCATACTTCACACACCAAGACTGTCATCATTCACCTCAGCGTTCCGCTGGTCAACTGAGTGAACTTGAAGAAGCAGTGGGAATCATCAATGTAAAGCTGCTTCAGCAGTGCAGAAAAAACACACCGTCCTCGCCGGGGTACCAAGAGACAACTCAGATCCAAATGAATAACTCAAGATTATTTATCCTTCTTTTTACTGCTTCGGGACGAACATGGCTCATATCACAAATCTACTTAGTCTTTGGCATTTACCCTGGTTGTTTCATTCTGCATCAGTGCCCTGAACAGGTGGTGCAAAGAAAGTGTGGCACTGTTGCGTTCCGCTGAGGTGAATGATGACAGTCTTGGTGTGTGAAGTATGCGGCCACTCCGGCGGAGGGAATCGTTCCTCCGGTGGGGAGGAGGGATCGGCCGCAGACTGGCAGCGGAACCCCCCCCCAGAGGATGATACATCACACCCCCCCCTTCTCCCACCCCCCCACCAGAGGATGAAACGTCACAACCCCCCCCCCCTTTCTCCCACCCCCCCCCCAGAAGATGATACGTCACACCCCCCTTCTCCCACCAACCCCCGCAGAAGATGATACGGCACACACCCCCCCCCTTCTCCCAACCCCCCCCCTTCTCCCAACCACCCCCCCCCCCCCCCCCCCACCCGACCAGAGGATGATCTGGGTCCTGCCCTCCCCCCCCCCTCCCCCCCCCCCCCCCCCGCCCCCCCCCAAACCAGAGGATGACCTGGGGTCAGAGAGCTGTTGCAGGCTCTGACCCCGCTCTTCGGAAGCTGCAGTGACGACTTCAGACTTTTATTTTACAAGTCGCTTACAGCGCGGATGCAGAACGGGCCAGAAGACGGTAAAGTGGGATTTGGCAGTAGAGTTGGGCGCGTGGGTTCATTAGTCAATTTAAATGCATGCAAATGCATTTAAATCGTTGGGCCGCCCGATTCGGGCGCGGGCCGGACCCACGCCCGAATCGGGTGTCAGTAAAGCCGCGATCTGCTCGGATTTGGGTGCAGATCGCGTTAAAGGCCCGACGCCCAACTTTACCGCGATTTCGCGCCCGAAAACAGGCTCGAAGTTTTGGTAAAATCGGGCCCAATGTGTATACCTGTTCTTTCTTTCTGCAAAGAACAGCGTCCTATTGGATTAATATATGTAACTTCTAGTACACATAGTCCAATCAGAGTACACTTGTCAACCAATCCTCACTCTCTTCTCAGGAAGTATAAATTGTTATTCCCTTTACATTTGGTATTTTTTCAAATTGACCTGTTGATTGCAAGACAAAAAACTTTAACAATGCATCTTTTTTCAGAAATATTCAAGTTCTGTACAACCAAATGAGTAATCAAACAGCACCACATCAGAAAATTCTCCCAGTCTTCAATTTTACTGATAATTCAATTCCTTTGCTCTGTTGACATTTTTAGTTCTCCAATGTCAACTGTTTAAGAAGATGTTAAATTAAAAAGGCTGTTTTTTTCCAAAGGTTTTGATTTTGTGTTCAGGTACAGATGGAGAATATTCTTCAAGTGGTCCTTGTACTGCTAAAGAAATGAAAAATAAATAGCAACTGAAGCAATGGCAGATGACTTTTCAAAATGAGATTTGAAGATTCCTTTTTAAAAATCCTATCATTTATAAAGGCTTAATTCTGTAAATTTCTTGCCATACTGGCCAATGCATGGGCGGAGATTCAATCTGAAATCAATGGGCAGTTTATTACAAAACTACTCAATATAGTTCCAAAGAACAAATGTGATCAAAACTGCAAATTCAGCAGGAACTTCCGATAGGATTTAATTCATTCCAGTGTTTGAACTTAATGACTTTATATCCTAACTCACAAATTGGCTCCATCAGGACTGAGCAGGTTGACATTTGTAGATGGCTGCTCCTCCTTGACTTTTGTACTTAAATCAGATATTCCCTCGCTTCCATTTCTGAAACACGGGCTACTACTGTGGGGAATTTGGAAGTAATTTCTGGCACAATCTATCTTTCCACCCAGTAATCCTGCAACCTTATCCGTGCCCTATAACGATCTAATGCCAAATCACTAGAAATTCCCCAGATGGCTCAAGTTCTCCCCTCTCAAATCATCATAGTATCATAGAATCCTACAGTACAGAAGAAGGCCGTTTGGGTCTGCACAGACCACAATCTCACCCAGGCCCCATCCCCACAGCCCCATGCATTTGCCCTAGCTAGTCTCCCTGACACTAAGGGGCAATTTGGCATGGCCAATCAACCTAACCCGCACATCTTTGGATCATGGACAATCTATATAATGCTGTTGGAAAACAACATGGACAAATTTTCTTACTATTGAACTAAAAATAAACCAAGGTCTAAAGATGCCCCACCGAAGTTTATTATTTTAGCAGAAGGTTTCTCATCATACTGGTTAGTTCATCTGTATTTAGAGTTTACCCACAGACAAGATACAAAAATTGACCCTGTCCAACAAGAGACGTTTTGTATTTTGTTCAATAAATTAGGCGAGTTTGCAAAATAGTGTTGGGGAACACATTATGTAGCTAAAACTATTTTTCATGGGTGCATTAACATCTGGAGAGCTGCTCTAGTTCCAAGAAAATTCTGAAAGTAAAGAACACAGTTTCGATTGCACCCCCTCACTTTAAGTAATCAAAAAAGCAATGTTTTCCCCTCAGAAAATGTTGAGTTTTCAAGCTCCACTCCAAGATTTGAGCACATAGCTTAGGCCAAAGGAGCAGTACTTAGAAGCTGCATTCTTCAGATGGGACATTAAATGAGGGCATGTCTACCTGTTTCAATGAATGGGTAAGTCACATTACCAAAGACTCGGAGGATCTCCTAGTATTCCACGTTCCTTCCTCAACCAACATCACTATTAATTAATCATCCATTTCCTTCGCCTGATGCCATATTGTTTAATACATTGGGTGGGATTTTATGGCCTCGCTTGTCCCGAAACTGCAAAATCCCACCCAAGGTCAACGGACCATTCTGTGGTCCACCCCTCGCCCGCTCCAATTCCTGTGGCAGGTGGGACGGTAAAATTCCAACCACTGAATCATGGGATGGTTACAGCACAACAAAAGGCCATTCAGCCCATCATATCCATGCCGACTCTCTGTAAGATCTACTCAGCTAGTCTCAGCCCTACCCGCCTTTTCCCTGTTGCCCTGCAATTTCTTGCTCCACAGATAATTAGTACAAAGTATCTCTTTCACTTACCAACCTAACAACAATCACTGCCCTTCAAAGTAATTAATTATATCTGCTGTCCTTTGGATCATGAAAGTAGAAGCCTCACTCTCAATGTGAATTGAATATACCTTTCTGGAAAATATTTGCTGAGGTTACACAATGCTCTTTCATATGGAATCCTTGGGCAGGATTTTACGGCCTGGCTTGTCCCAGAACCATAAAATCCCGCCCGAGGTCAACGGACCTTCCCAAGGTCACATGAGCAGTCTGGGAATGGAGGGATACAAACAAATGGTCTAGTTGGACCAATGAGCGGCACAGGCTTGGAGGGCCGAAGGGCCTGTTTCCTGTGCTGTATTGTTCTTTGTATGCCCCTCACCCGCTTCGATGCCCGTGGCAGGGTGGCGCAGTAAGATTCTGGCCCATGTGCTTATTATATTTTTTCCAGCAGATAGAGGAGGTGATATTCCAGCCCCGTCCGCCACGGATGAAAATCCCATTACAGTCGCTAACTCTCACGAGAGAGATTTGCACCAGAGAAGTCTCAGAATGAGATCTTCACCAAAGCACCCCCACCTCCCGCATAGTGATGTATTCATGTTCATGCCCAGTGAGAGTACATTTCCAACCTGAAAGATTTCAAATATTGTCTTATGCTTTTTCTGCATGATTTAATTTTCATGTCACTACTTCAAAAAGAAAAAGAATTGTTTTTACATGTACCAGTGGTCTACAGCAGAGACTATTTTCTCTGAAAGATATACGCTTGCAAATTTAAAGTACAGAGGTTTTTATGTTTGAGAATATCTGTGGTGCGTTGGAAATTAAAACAAAGAACAAAGAAAAGTACAGCACAGGAACAGGCTCTTCGGCCTTCCAAGCCTGTGCCGATCATGATGCCCCAACTAAACTAAAAAAAACATTCTGCCCTTCCTCGGTCCGTATCCCTCTATTCTCTCCCTATTCATGTACCCATCCAGATGCCTCTTACATGTTGCTAATGTGCCTACTTCCACCACCTCCTCTGACAGCACATTTCAGGCACCCACCACTCTCCATGTAAAAAACATCCCCTGCACATCTCCCTTAAAGTTTCCCCCTCTCACCTTGAACTGTGCCCCCTTGTAACTGACACTTCCACCCAGGGAATAACCCTCTGACTATCCACCCTGTCTATGCCTCTCCTCATTTTGTAGGCCTCTATCCGGACTCCCTTCAGCCTCTGTCTTTCCAGTGAAAACAATCCTAGTTTATTCAACCTCTCCTCATAGCCAACACCCTCGAGACCAGGCAACATCCTGGTGAACCTTCTTTGCAGTCTCTCCAAAACTTCCACATCCTTGTGGTAGTGTGGTGACCTATACGCAATGCTTCAAATGCAGGCTAACCAAAGTTTAATATAGTTGCGACATGATTTGCCAACTCTTGGTATTTGTCTGCGCAAACCATCTTTATAAGCTTGATTTGATTCTGCATTGGTTTTGAGTTAATAATAAAGTGGAAAAAATATCAGATCAAAAATGATAAACCTCATTACGGTTAGAATTCAACCTGCTTCATACAAAGCTCTAACATTCAGGCTGGCATTGATTAATGCAATCTGCATTAGCTCAGTTAGACATATATTGATATAGAATCCCTACCGTGCAGAAGGAGGCCATTCGGCCCATCAAGTCTGCACCAACCACAATCCCACCCAGGCCCTATTCCCGTAACCCCACATAGTTTCTCTGCTAAACCCCTGACACTAGGGTCAATTTAGCATGGCCAATCAACCAAACCTGCTGTGGGAGGAAACCGGAGCACCCGGAGGAAACCCATGCAGACATGGGGAGAATGTGCAAACTCCACACAGACAGTGACCTGAAGCCAGAATTGAACCTGGATGCCTTGTGCTGTGAGGCAGCAGCGTTAACCACTGAGCCACTGTGCCGCCTTTTTGTGTTTAATTGTACAGTTTTTTGTCATCTTGCACTCATCAATCATCTTGCAAAACAAAAGCCTGTAACATGGCTCTCTTTTCAGCCATACTCTGTACTTCCAAACGACTATTAGTTTTATAGTCATTCGAGATACAGCAATGAATCAGAAATTCTATTAATTAAATGAATTGATATTTATAATTTAAAGAAAACAAGGTTTAAAAAATGTTCCAATTGTTTCAAACAGAAATCTTGAGATTTCTTGAAAGAAAAGTGAGTACAGTACTTTACTTCCAGGTCTAAGCCACCAAAAGAGATGACTTCATTATGCAAAGACTTTCAGCCAATTGTACAAGCATATTATTGCCAGGCCAGCAGTTGAAAATGTTTTATAGAAAACCTGCATCAGCCAAGATAACTATTTTTAATGTTTTGTAGAAGAAAAGCTTTGAGGATCAGTTGTGGTTTTGTCACTGGACTAGTAATCCAGCGACCCAAGGTAATGCTCGAGGGACCTGGGTTCAAATCCCACCACGGCAGAAGGTGAAATCTGAATTCATTAGAGATCTGCAATTAAATGTCTAATGGTGATCTTAAAACCATTATCAATTGTCATGGAACTCCATCTGGTTCACTAATGATTTTCAGGGATGGAAATCTGTCATCTTTACCTGGTCTGGCCTACATGTGACTCCAGATTCGCAGCAATATGGTTGATTCTTAACTGCCCTCTGAAATGGCCGAACAAACCACTCAGTTCAAAGAGAATTAAGATGAGCAATAAATGCTGGCCCAGCCAGCAACATCCACATTCCACAAATGATTAGGAAAAACATGAATTTTGCAACCATATTCAATCCCACAAAAATAAAGTTTGGCATCTTGCCAATAGAAAATTGAAAAGATGAACAATAACTTGAAGTATTTTCAATTTTAGCATGATTTACAAGCTCTGCATAAAAGACTGCATAAATTACCTAATCTGAAAACATTTTTTAATATTGTTTTATGTTCAATACTGTGTCTTCCTGTGACTAGTTTTCATTACATTTAATAGCAAGAACACTCACAGCAGTGAAGATATATTACACATAGACACACCACAAATTTCAAAATATGCAGTAAAGAATAAACATGTCTCAAGTAGAAATGAGTGACTTGTACATATGAAGCCAATAAAAATGTTGAAACTCATTAAAATTCAAGCAGTTTTTAAATGCCATGAAGCCACAATGAGTCGGGTAAGATTTGGCAAAGTTTTTATGTTGATCCTTCGTTGGAGCACCTCTAATTTTTCTGATGCGTGGGGGAAATGTGTCATTTCTCTGTAGGCTTCCCTTTACATAGGAAATAGGAGCAGGAGAAGGCCATTTAGCCCTTCGAGCCTGCTGCACCATTCATTACCTTTGGAGTGCACAACAGGAAATTGACATTACCACAAGAGCTTATGGACAAGACAAAATCTGGGGCCCATGCAGGACAGCAAGGCATATTCAATACACTGCCCGGTCGTTACAACCCAAGGACCTACATAAGAAACAGGAGTAGGAATAGGTCATTTAGTCATGGCTGATCTGATCATGACTTTCCCAGCCTGTCCCATAACCCTTGACACCCTTGTTAATCAAAAATCTGCCTAACTCAGCTTCAAATATGTTCAAAAACCAAGCTTCCACTGCACTCTGGACAGAGAATTCCAAAGATTAACAAACCTGATGGAAGACATTTCTCAACTCCGTCTAAAATGAGGACCCTTTATTCTGAAACTGTGTCCCCTAGTTCTAGACTCCCCTATGATATCCTCTGTGCATCTGCCCTCAGAATCCTCCATGTTTCAATAAGATCACCTCTTATTTGCCTGAACTTTAATGAATATAGGCCCAACATGCTCAACCTTTCCTCGTAAGGCAACCCCTTCATCTCAAGAATCAACCTAGTGAACCTTCTCTGAATGCAACCTGGCTGCTCTGATTCCATTGAAATAAAGTGCCCATCAAGGCTAGCAATGCCATAGGAGGCCAGCCTCTTCTTTCGGGCTAGGTAGTTATTGGATTAGGAGAGGGAAGAGGTGCATGGTGTGTGCAGGGAGACCCCAAAATCCCCTGGCAGTTAACAATTGAAAGTTACTTAACAAAGACTTTATAGGAGATGCCTTATCACTAAACTTATGTCCTCCATTTTACACCAAAGAAACCAAATTATATTTAACAGTTTACAAAAGGTAGATATTACAATTTTGTAATGAAATCCTTAACAACTACATTTATTCATTTGGATATATTGGCCCAAATACATTTTCAGGGAAAATAATGACGACTGCACTTGTCATCAATAATTTGAGGCAAGGAAGAGACAGTGTCTGCTAATCTACAGAAATTACAAGATGATTTGAGCTGTTCCACCATAACTTGCACAAAAATCAAAACTTGTTGTCAATGCCTGCAGGGTTTTAAGAAAGTTGCTGCATATTTGCATATTAAGTTCCAATTAAACTCATCACAAAAAATTAGGGCTACACTTCCATGGCATAAGGACCCTATCAATGGGGTGATTTTCATTTCCAATGGCCTTCCATTTTGCAACCAGATACTCATTTTTTATTCATTGATGGGATGTAGCTCAGCCAGCATTCACTGCCCAGATCTAATTTACCCTGAGAAGGTGGTAGTGTGTTGCTTTCTTTTACTGTGCTGTTTATGTGGTGTAGGAACACCCACACAGCTGCTAAGAAGGAAGTTACAAGATTTTGATCCAGCGACAAGTGAAGAAACAGCAATATAATTCCAAATCAGGATGGTGAGTGACTTGAAGGGATGGTGGTGGTGTTCCCATGTATCTCCTGCTCTTAGAACGTAGAACATAGAACAGTACAGCACAGAACAGGCCCTTCGGCCCACGATGTCGTGCCGAGCTTTATCTGAAACCAAGATCAAGCTTTCCCACTCCCTATCATCCTGGTGTGCTCCATGTGCCTATCCAATAACCACTTAAATGTTCCTAAAGTGTCTGACTCCACTATCACTGCAGGCAGTCCATTCCACACCCCAACCACTCTCTGCGTAAAGAACCTACCTCTGATATCCTTCCTATATCTCCCACCACGAACCCTATAGTTATGCCCCCTTGTAATAGCTCCATCCACCCGAGGAAATAGTCTTTGAACGTTCACTCTATCTATCCCCTTCATCATTTTATAAACCTCTATTAAGTCTCCCCTCAGCCTCCTCCGTTCCAGAGAGAACAGCCCTAGCTCCCTCAACCTTTCCTCATAAGACCTACCCTCCAAACCAGGCAGCATCCTGGTAAATCTCCTCTGCACTCTTTCCAGCGCTTCCACATCCTTCTTATAGTGAGGTGACCAGAACTGCACACAATATTCCAAATGTGGTCTCACCAAGGTCCTGTACAGTTGCAGCATAACCCCACAGCTCTTAAACTCCAACCCCCTGTTAATAAAAGCTAACACACTATAGGCCTTCTTCACAGCTCTATCCACTTGAGTGGCAACCTTCAGAGATCTGTGGATATGGACCCCAAGATCTCTCTGTTCCTCCACAGTCTTCAGAACCCTACCTTTGACCCTGTAATCCACATTTAAATTAGTCCTACCAAAATGAATCACCTCACATTTATCAGGGTTAAACTCCATTTGCCATTTTTCAGCCCAGCTTTACATCCTATCTATGTCTCTTTGCAGCCTACAACAGCCCTCCACCTCATCCACTACTCCACCAATCTTGGTGTCATCAGCAAATGTACTGATCCACCCTTCAGCCCCCTCCTCTCAGTCATTAATAAAAATCACAAAGAGCAGAGGACCAAGCACTGATCCCTGCGGCACTCCGCTAGCAACCTGCCTCCAGTCTGAAAATTTTCCATCCACCACCACCCTCTGTCTTCGATCAGACAGCCAGTTACCTATCCAATCGGCCAACTTTCCCTCTATCCCACCCCTCCTCATTTTCATCATTAGCCGACCATGGGGGACCTTATCAAACGCCTTACTAAAATCCATGTATATGACATCAACTGCCCTACCTTCATCAACACACTTAGTTACCTCCTCAAAAAATACAATCAAATTTGTGACACACGACTTGCCCTTCACGAATCCGTGCTGACTATCCCAGATTAATCCGCATCTTTCTAAATGGTCGTAAATCCCATCCCTAAGGACCCTTTCCATCAATTTACCAACCACCGAAGTAAGACTAACCGGTCTATAATTACCAGGGTCATTTCTATTCCCTTTCTTAAACAGAGGAACAACATTCGCCACTCTCCAGTCCTCTGGCACCATCCCTGTGGACAGTGAGGACCCAAAGATCAAAGCCAAAGGCTCTGCAATCTCATCCCTTGCCTCCCAAAGAATCCTAGGATATATTTCATCAGGCCCAGGGGACTTATCGACCTTCAGTTTATTCAAAACTGCCAGTACATTCTCCCTCCGAACATCTATTTCCTCCAGCCTATTAGCCTGTAACACCTTCTCTTCCTCAAAAACATGGCCCCTCTCCTTGGTGAACACTGAAGAAAAGTATTCATTCATCACCTCGCCTATCTCTACTGACTCCATACACAAGTTCCCACTACTGTCCTTGTCCTTTGAGAAGTCATGGGTTTGGAGGGTACTGTCGAAGGAGTCTTGGTGAGTTGCTGCAGGGCATTTGTAAATGGTACACAGTGCTGCCACTCTGCGTTGGTGATGGAAGGATTGAATGTTTGTTCATGGGGTGCCAATCGAGTGGCCTATGTTGTCCTGGATGAGGTCGAGCTCCATTACTGTTGTTGGAGCTGAACTCATCCAGGCAAGTGGAGAATGTTCCATCACATTCCTGACTTGTGCCTTGTTTGGAGAGTCAGGAAGCAAGTTGCTCTCTGCAGAACTCCCAGACTCTGCTCTGCTCTTGCAGCCACAGTATTTATATGGCTAGTCCAGTTCAATTTCTGCTCACTGGTAACCCCCTAGGATGTTGATAGTAGGAAATTCACATGATGGTAATGACATTGAATGTCAAGGGGAGATTCTCTCTTGTTGGAGATGGTCATTGCCTGGCACTTGTGTGTTGCGAATGTTCCTTGCCACTTATCAGTCCAAGTCTGAATTGTCCAGGTCTTGCTGCAAATGGGCATAGAAGTCACAAATGGTGCTGAACATTGTGCAATCACCAGTGAACATCCCCACTTCTGACCTTATGATGGAGGAAAGGACACAAATGAAGCAGCTGAAGATGTTTGGATCTAGGACAGTACCCCGAGGAACTTCTGCAGTGACTGATCTCCAACAACCACAGCCATTTTCCTTTGTGCCAAGTATGACTCCAACTAGTGGAGCGGTTTCCCTCCCCCGGTTCCCATCGATTCCCAAGTTTGTTGGGTTCCTTGATACCACACTCGGTCAAATGCTGCCTTGATGTCAAGGGTAGTGACTCTCACCTCACCTCTTGAGTTCAGCCCTTTTGTCCATACTTCATCCAAGACTGTATTGAGGTCTGGAGCTGAGGGGCCCTGGCAGATTCCAAACTGAGCACCAGTGAGCAGGTTATTGCCGAATAAGTGCAGATTGATAGCACTGTCTACAACACTTTCCATCACTTTGCTGATGATCAAGAGTAGACTGAAGGGGCGGTAATTGGCCGGGTTGGATTTGTCTTGCTTTTAGTGGACAGGACATACCTGGGCAACTTTCTACATTGCCAAGCAGGTGCCAGTGTTGTAGTTGTACTGGAACAGCTTGGTCGGTAGTGGTGCTGCCGAGCCAACCTTGGTGATGGACATTGAAATCCCTCACCCAGAATAGATCCTGTGACCTTCTTCCAGCTAGTGTTCGACAAGGAGAAGTACTGATTCATCAGCTGAGGATTTCAACTGGTTCATCGTACCAGTGGGGCAGGATATACCCAGGGGTTGTAATGGTTATCTGTAACGTATGATTCCGTGAGTATGACTCTGTCAGACTGTTACTTGACTAGTGAAATAACTCCTCAGAGGCCAGTGTACCTTCACCAGATTCCCTTTGTTTACAAACTCAATTCCACTCCTGAGAGTACTTCAGGTACAAAGTCAAAATCCAGAGTGTCAGTAGCCCTGACACTCCTCATTATATACACAGGTCAGCCTCCCTGATTGGGCAGGCAATCATTACCTCAATCAGGGAGCTCATACTCCAAGAGGCCAACCTCATGGGCCTCATTAGATCATTACACCTAGTCTGTGAAACAGCTCTCCTAACTTTGGCACAAGCCCCCAGATGTTAGTAAGAAGGGTTTTGCCTAGGCCGATACCTGGTGGATATTGTAGCAGTTTGATACAACTGGGTAGCCATTTCAGAGGACTTTCAAGAGTCAACCAATTTACTGTGGGTCTGTTCACCGGTTCACCAGGCCAGGTAAGGACAGCAGGGTTTTTACGATAATGGTTTCATAGTCACCATTGCTGAGGCTTCCAGAGTTATTAATTGAATTCAAATTCCACTAGCTGCCATGGCAGGATTTGAACCTGTGTCCCCAGAGCATTTGCCTGGTCCTCTAGATTACTAGACATTACCACTATGCCACTACCTCGTGCCACATAAAGCATGCAACCAGGATGCAAGTTAAACGGGAGAAATTATAAAAGGAGGTAAACCCCTCACTGACTTGTTGTGAATTGCCATAAAAAATTGAGAACTTTCACGTGTAGACAGCAGCTACCTGAATTAAAAAACACTTTGAACCCTCGGCAGGAGGCTGCCTTATTCACTTGTTTACTTGTTGTGTTCCAAAGGTTTGTAATGTGGGATATTTTAGTAAACTTTGTTCAAATGATCAGATGTGCAAGCTTCAGAGTTTTAATAAGCAATCGAATTTAGTTGGTTAAGGAGATAGATTAGTGGTTCTGTCCTTCACCTACGTCCCAGATGCCCCTTTGCCTCACCCCACTGTTATCAAATTGTACTCGGCACAGGCCCAATTGTACTCGTCTTCGGCACAGCACTGTTGGCTCACAGTGCCAGGGACCCGGGTTCAATTCCTGGCTTGGGTCACAATCTGTGTGGAGTTTGCACATTCTCCCCATGTCTGCGTGAGTTTCCTCCAGGTGCTCCGGTTTCCTCCCACAGTCCAAAGATGTGCGGGTTAAGTGGAATGGCCATGCTAAATAGACCCTTAGTGTCAGGCGGATTGGCTAGGGAAAATGCATGGGGTTATGGGGACTGGGTGGGATTGTGATCGGTGCAGACTCAATGGGCCGAATGGCCTCCTTCTGCACTGTAGGATTCTATGATTCATATACTCCTAGCAATTTGTGGCACAAACTTAATTGGAACTGGAGGGTGAGGAAAACATCCAACTCACAGCACTCATCAAACCCTAAGCCATTACTGAAGCCCATTGATGGTTGTGGATAGTTAGATGCGCCAATGAATATTTCAAAAGGTTCTTTCATTTACAGTCAGAACAAAATGCTGCACCGAATCATAACTTAAAACAAAATATAGTCATTAATAATTCCAATTCTGCAAGCAGAATTACACAAAGGAGAAAGGCCAGCAATTTTTGGTTTGGAGAATTGAGAAAAAGCCATAAATAATCTAACCAGTAACAGTCAGAAATTTTAGTTACTCCGAGAAGGAGGATACACTATCACTGGACCATTACTTGCAAAGAGGCTTCCTTCCCAAAGTTTTCTGCTGCTTCAGCCAATGATCTCATGCTGAATGCAGTGCAAATACATGAGTGAGGTTAGTCAGCACAACATGTCCCAAGGTCATTGACTTGCTGCTTAATTCCGTATGTTGATATTTCAGTTAAAAGCTGAAATTGAAAAAAATAATGGCATTATGCCAATAAATGTATATGAGTGCAGAAACAAAATGTAATGAACCTGTAATGATTAGTCCCTAGAACTGTGCTTTCTCTGGCAGCTAAGAGAGTCAACAAGAGGGAAAAGAAAGTTTCCATATTGGACATCTGTTTGTGGTTTATTAGCTTCCCTGACAAGCTTGCGCCATGAAAAGCACATCCAAACAGAGAAGCATACGCAGGTTTTGATTTATTGCAAGCCCCAACCTTTTACTGAAAATTTAGCCTGTGCTCAGACTTCATGTTTTCAGGTTACATCCTTTGTTCAAGTCATGAGAGCTTTTTGGCAATGAATAGTTAGGTAATAATTATGGCAAAGGGTTCTTTCATTTAAGAACAAAATGTGCCACTGAATAATGACTAAAACAAAATATAGTCCTTAGTAATTCCAATTCCAGAACTGCACAAAGGAAACAGGCCAGCAATTTGTCTTCTGCATTTGAGAATTGAGAAAAATCCATAAATAATCTAAGCATTAGCAAACAGAAATGAGTTATTCAGAGAAGGAGGATACACTGTCAACCAAAAATATTTGCAAGCCTTCCTGTCTGTTCCAGCTGATTTCCCAGCGAAGCAGGAAAAGATCCTCTCAGGTTACATAAACAGTTGGGAAATTAGGGAACTGTAGGAACAGGTATTTTTAAAAAGAGCAAATGCAGGAGCTAATATAAAACTCGATAGCAGGATAATTAGCTTATTTTCCATCAACAAAATCAAATGTGGATCTAGTAGCCCTCCCCCACCTTAGACAGTTTGTAATGGATTAATGGGTCAATGCATCATGGGGTGCAGGAAGAATCCACACATACCAGCAACGTGCCAGCTTCAATCCCACTCCATGGATTTCGGATGGGGCTATAAGGGAGTTACCACAATGCTGAAAATCAGAATGGTGGGAGCAGGCGGTGGAAGGTAACGGAGGCATTTTCCTTTCCTATTGATCACACGTTGAAATTCCCAGGATATAGAGGTAGACAGATATTAAGTGTGATATTATCTGAGCTCAGTCAAATGGACTACCAATACCGTACTGAGGCTGCAACTTAATGACTGATCGTAGAATGTAACAGTGCAGAAGGAGGCCTGTTGAGTCGACACTGACTCTCTAACAGAGCATCTTACCCAGACCTATCTCCATAACCCCATGTATTTACCCTGCTAATCCCCTGACCTTTGGCCATTAAGAGGCAATTTAGCATGATCAATCAACCTAACTTGCACATCTTTGGGCTCTGAGAGGAAACCAGGGCACCTGGAGGAAACACACTTGGACGCAGGGAGGGAATGTGCAAACTCCACACAGACAGTGACCCGAGGCTGGAATTGAACCCGGGTCCCTGAAACTGTGAGACAGCAATGCTAACCACTGTGCCACCCTGTGATTTCCTAGATAAAGTACTGGAATTTATCCAATACCACATACAACTTTAGTCACTGTCTTGAAGAGATGAGACAACCGGTGTGATTTCTGTGTGAGTTTGCTTAAACACCGTCATATACATCCCATTTTGTGTTTCGTGCTTGTTAAATGGGCAGGTTAACTTGGGGCAGGTTTGCAATGTAATAGGCAGGATATGCACAGCTTAGTTTACTACTGTATTCAAACATTACAGCTATGACGATTGCAGTTCTATCAATGATATATAGTGAAGCTTGCACCAATATTACAGTCATACACATTTACAAATATATATTTTATATATACTTAATATTTTGTTATTCTGAAATTGAAATGGAAATTTGGCATAATGGGACTTCTGTCCATCATAAAGATGCACCCCCGACCCTGATTGTATTTCCAAGCTAAAGGTCATTTTATTCATGACGCTGTTGTCCTGGCCCCCAAATCTGGAAGCGGTCCAGAGATTGACCACAGCCAGAGTCTGGCGGCCCAACCTTATTCACTAAGTGTCGCTTGGCCAGCCAGCTGTCAGTTGGAGACCTTTTTTTAAAGTTAATATATTTTTTAAATTAAATCAAACTATGAAGCAATTCAGCTCCAGTCAGTTGCACAGACTTTCCCGAAATTAAGGCCGGAATTTTCCGGCCGTTCTCGCAACGCCGCTGCTTCAAGCGAGGACGGAGAATTTGGCACTCAGCCAAATCCCTGTTGACTACAGTGGGAGTGCAGTGGGACCGCCGGCATGAAAGACCGGAAAATTCCGGCCTAAGTCTTAAAAACCCCTCCCGCCGCGCCCCCACCACAAGATCAGCACTGAACTGAAACAAACATCTCAAAAGTTTTTCCTACTGTAAATCATAGAGAAAACATCAGATGACATTCTTCAGTCATTGTAATAGCCTATGTCAGTGAGCGTATTGTGCATTAACCTGCGTTTCATGAATAAAGAGAAGCAATGTAAAAGTGGTACTTATGTGTAAAAACACTATACCAATTTATTTCCCAGTCAACAGAGTGAAGGGCAACATCTCAGCCATGATGCTATTTGATTCAATTCTAGGCACTGTTGCACCACCCAGTGGAGGTTTTGTAACACAAACAGAGTCTTGTTACTGGAATATTTGCCAGCCCGAAGGCCATTATTTACATGCAAAAGTTCACAATAAGCATTGGAAAGTTGAAATCAGTTAACTCACCTCACATCCATTTCCAAGCTCAACTGTACACCTTACCACCTAATTTTGATAACATGGGAATACACCACACTCTCCTGGTGTTAACTGCAAGGGCACCATGTCAGACATGGCTACCTAACCCCAAACAGCGGATGACCAAACTGACCTCATTAATGGCCTATTAAGGTTTATTGTTGGAGGCCGGCTGGAATTTCCCTGCCTGGAGTCAGCCTCCCAGTTGCAGACCGGGGGATGGGGGCAGCGCTCCAGGATGGCCTAGATGCCTTCCCTGCCTGCCTGCTGCAGCCATGGAAGGGTGGGGAGATCCCACTCCACAATGGTGAGCCAGCTGCTGAGGGCTTTCTTCCATTGTAATTTTAAAAGGTTGGAGCAAAGGCATCTCCAATTAACCTCCAGCTTTGAGATCCCTGATGGGATCCAGTTGGATGGCAAGCCAAGGAAAAGCACAGCCAAGTGATTGTTCCCCACACCGTGCAGTCTTCTGATCCCAATCTGTTACTGACTGCAAGGTCCTGAAACCTGCAGGAAAGATCCTGCCCACTGTGTCAGTAAATTTCCCTCTAAGTGGTACATATGCAAAATATGCAGTGTTACCAATATAAAAGGGTAATGTTTTAAAAATATAATCCCTTCATTGTCAGAATAACTCCAAAGCAGACAATACAATGTCTTCGTAGAATCATCAAATTCCTACAGTGCAGAAGAAGGCCATTCGGCCCATTGAGACCACACCGACAACAATCCCACCCAGGCCCTATCCCCGTAACCCCACACATTTACCCTGCTAATCCCCCTAACACTAAGGGGCATGGCCAATCGACTTAACCCGCACATCTTTGGAGTGTGGGAGGAAACTGAATCACTCGGAGGAAACCCATGCAGACACGGAAAACCCTAGGATAGCTAAAGCGACATTCCAGTTAATTTTCTTCAACACAGATTATTGTAAATTACCATTTGACTTCCTTCCATTGAAGAAAATGGTTTTGATGTAGTCCCATTTTCAAAAATAAAGCTTTAAAATTTAGTGTGTATATCAGCGGAAAGAGCACCATATGGTAATAGGATGCATCTTTGTGTCGTCAGCTTCCCTTGCGATGCCCATGCTAAAAGGTTACTGAGTGGAGGCTGGATGTTGCCCCACTGCGATTTTCCCTGGCTTTGTACTTGCTTGAGCCAAATTCAGGGTAAGCAATAATTTTCACGGGGGGTGCAGTGGGGCACATAAGGATTTCAGTATGTCGTCCTGGGCTGCATATTTGTTTTGCAATAAAATTACCTCACTACGGAGGTAATGACTACGGAGTCTCTGTGGGTGGAGGTTAGGAACAGGAAGGGGTCGGTAACTTTGCTGGGTGTTTTCTATAGGCCGCCCAATAGTAACAGAGATGTTGAGGAGCAGATGGGGAAACAGATCCTGGAGAGATGTAGGAATAACAGAGTTGTCGTGATGGGAGATTTTAATTTCCCAAACATAGATTGGAATATCCCTAGGGCTAGGGGTTTGGATGGAGAGGAGTTTGTTAGGTGTGTCCAGGAGAGTTTCCTGACACAGTATGTGGATAAGCCTACTAGAGGAGAGGCTGTACTTGATCTGGTGCTGGCTAATGAACCTGGACAGGTGGAGGATCTCTCGGTGTGTGAGCATCTTGGGGATAGCAATCATAATTCTATCTCCTTCACGATAGCATTGGAAAGAGATAGGATCAGGCAGGCTAGGAAAGTGTTTCTCTGGAGTAAAGGGAAATACAGTGTCATCAGGGAGGAAATTAGACGGGTAAATTGGAAGGAGGCATTCTTGGGGAAAAGTACCGAAGGAAAGTGGAGGATTTTCAAGGAATGTTTGTCTGGAGCTCTGCATGACAACGTTCCGATGAGACAGGGGGGTGTTGGTAGGGTACGGGAACCGTGGTGCACGAAGGTTGTGATGAACCTGGTGAATAAGAAAAGAGAGGCGTACAGAAGGTTCAGAGAGCTAGGAGGTGTTAAGGATTTAGAGGAGTATACGGGATGTAGGAAGGAGCTTAAGAAGGAAATTAGGAGAGCGAGAAGGGGTCATGAGAAGACCTTGGCGGGTAAGATTAAGGAGAATCCCAAGGCTTTCTACAAATATGTCAAGAGTAAAAGGATGAGATGTGAAGGCATAGGACCCTTAAAAGGTGAAGAGGGAAAAGTTTGTGCGGAACCGTTAGAAATGGCGGAGGTGCTTAATGAATACTTTACCTCGGTATTCACGGTGGAAAGGGATCTGGGTGGTTGTACTGCTGGTTTGCGGTGGACAGAAAGGATCGAGCATGTGGACATAAAGAAAGAGGATGTGTTGGAACTATTGAATGGCATCAAGGTTGGTAAGTCGCCGGGACCGGATGGGATGTACCCCAGGTTACTGTGGGAGGCGAGGGAGGAGATTGCGGAGCCTTTGGTGATGATCTTTGCATCGTCGATGGAGACGGGAGAGGTTCCGGAGGATTGGAGGATTGCAGATGTGGTCCCTATATTCAAGAAAGGGAACAGGGACAGCCCGGGAAATTACCGACCGGTGAGTCTAACCTCAGTGGTTGGTAAGTTGATGGAGAGGATCCTGAGAGACAGGATTTATGATCATCTAGAGAAGTTTAGTATGATCAAAAGTAGTCAGCACGGCTTTGTCAAGGGCAGGTCGTGCCTTACGAGCCTGGTTGAGTTCTTTGAAAATGTGACCAAACACATTGACGAAGGAAGAGCGGTGGATGTGGTCTATATGGACTTCAGCAAGGCGTTCGATAAGGTCCCCCATGCAAGACTTCTTGAGAAAGTGAGAGGGCATGGGATCCAAGGGGCTGTTGCCTTGTGGATCCAGAACTGGCTTGCCTGCAGAAGGCAGAGAGTGGCTGTGGAGGGGTCTTTCTCTGCATGGAGGTCAGTGACCAGTGGAGTGCCCCAGGGATCTGTTCTGGGACCCTTGCTGTTTGTCATTTTCATAAATGACCTGGATGAGGAAGTGGAGGGATGGGTTGGTAAGTTTGCTGACGACACCAAGGTAGGTGGTGTTGTGGATAGTTTGGAGGGATGTCAGAAGTTGCAGCGAGACATAGATAGAATGCAAGACTGGGCGGAGAAGTGGTAGATGGACTTCAACCCGGATAAGTGTGTAGTGATCCATTTTGGCAGATCCAATGGGATGAAGCAGCAGTATAATATGAAGGGTACCATTCTTAGCAGTGTAGAGGATCAGAAGGACCTTGGGGTCCGGGTCCATAGGACTCTTAAATCGGCCTCGCAGGTGGAGGATGCAGTCAAGAAGGCGTACGGCGTACTAGCCTTCATTAATCGAGGGATTGAGTTTAGGAGTCGGGAGATAATGCTGCAGCTTTATAGGACCCTGGTTAGACCCCACTTGGAGTACTGCGCGCAGTTCTGGTCACCTCATTACAGGAAAGATGTTGAAGCCATTGAAAGGGTGCAGAGGAGATTTACAAGGATGTTGCCTGGATTGGGGGGCATGCCTTATGAGGATAGGTTGAGGGAGCTTGGTCTCTTCTCCCTGGAGAGACGAAGGATGAGAGGTGACCTGATAGAGGTTTACAAGATGTTGAGAGGTCTGGATAGGGTAGACTCTCAGAGGCTATTTCCAAGGGCTGAAATGGTTGCTACGAGAGGACACAGGTTTAAGGTGCTGGGGGGTAGGTACAGAGGAGATGTCAGGGGTAAGTTTTTCACTCAGAGGGTGGTGGGTGAGTGGAATCGGCTGACGTCGGTGGTGGTGGAGGCAAACTCGTTGGGGTCTTTTAAGAGACGTCTGGATGAGTACATGGGATTTAATGGGATTGAGGGCTATAGATAGGCCTAGAGGTAGGGATATGATCAGCGCAACTTGTGGGCCGAAGGGCCTGTTTGTGCTGTGGCTTTCTATGTTCTATGTTCTCACCATCTAAATAAGTACTTACTTACTCAGGGTGGGATTTTCCACGTCTCCCGCTGCGAGTTCTTCCAGTCCCGTCGCTGTCAACAGGGTTTCCTTTTTTTTGTACAACCCTGCGGAAGATCCCGCCAGTACGAACAGCTGGAAAATTCCAGCCACAATGTGAAGAGGAAAGTCTTTCCTGGGCATTAACAAGGAAAGTGAAGTCAGGTGTCGCTTCTGTTGGTGCAAAGTGCAGCACTGCTGCAAGGTGGTCATCACTGATGGTGGATCTGTTCTTTGAATGTATTGAATTTCACGACAGAAAACGTTTGTTCACAGACATCAGTTGACCCAACAGTACGAGCATCTTTTGGACATCTTCGGAAAGTGCTGTTCACTGAGAGATGTGCAAAACCTTGGAGGTGGCACTGATTTGAATCGCTCAGCAAGCAATAAGTCAGACTTCAAGTCAATGAGCTCATGTTGGAGGTCACTTGTGAAAGGGGAGGAGATCAAAGCTATTCCAGCTTCTATCATCCTAAAATCCTTCAAATGGCAGGAAAACTCAGCATGCAAAAGCAAGCAGTAGTGGCATGTATCTTTTCAGGTGCGGATCGGATATTGCAATCTGTTGCAAAGTGCGGAAGTGTGTGAATGAACTTCTTGCCTTCAATTTGGTTGGAGGAAAAGAGTAACTTTGTCATGTGGGCCTTTAGAAACCTACAGTGCAGAAGGAGGCCATTCGCCCCATCGAGTCTGTACCGACAACAATCCCACCCAGGCCCTATCCCCGTTTGGTTACCCTGCTAATCCCTCTAACCTATTACATCCCAGGACAGTAAGCGTTAATTTAGCACGTTCAATCAGCCTAACCCGCACATTTTTGGACTGTGGGAGGAAACTGAAGCACCCGGAAGAAACCTACACAAACATGGGGAGAATGTGCAAACTCCACACAGACAGTGACCCAAGCCGGGAATCGAACCCAGGTCCCTGGAGCTGTGAGGCAGCAGTGCTAACCACTGTGCCACCTCATACCGTTTTGACAAAGGAGTACATGTCATGAGCAAAAAGCCCCCTTCCTTGTAGTTTAAAATTCAGTTAATTCATGTTATTTGTGAAATCAATGGCAAACACAAAATCAGCCAACCAGTTCACGTCATTCAATTGAAGAAAATCCATGTCTTTTCCTTTCATTTGCAAAAACAAATCAACGTCTCGTCACAGTTTGCCTTGAAAGTGAGACATTTTCAAACTGTGCTTTCTTATCTGGACACAATATTGCAGCAGGCCAACCAACTGTTCCTCGATGAACTCTACCTCAGAGAATAGCTCGCTGTTTTTGATGATATTATGTGCAATCATGCAGCTCGCTCAAGTAATTCCATCTTGTGGTGTATATAGGCTAGTAAAAAATGTTGTGCTTTTTGCATTTAAGCAACCATCTCGCGCGATTGTCTAGCTTTCTCTGTGTCAGACATGTTCTTATATTTGGCTGCATACTTGCTCTCGAAGTGTCGATTCAAGTTGTATTCTTTGAATGCAGCGACACTTTCTTTGCTTTCCCAGCTGCATCTGTAAAGAAGTATTTTGAATTTGCCTCTTTGTTAAACACTCGGCATTCAGAGACTGCTTTTCTCTTCTTCAATAAACTCATGTCTGTATTGCATCTCTCCACTGAAGCACGAGGGCAGCATGATGGCACGGTGATTAGCACTGCTGCCTCACAGCGCCAAGGACCCGGGTTTGATTCCCGACTTGGGTCACTATCTGTGCGGACTCTGCACATTCTCCTCATGTCTGCATGGGTTTCCTCTGGTTGCTGTTGTTTCTTCCTACAGTTTGAAAGACATGCTGGTTAAGAGTATTGGCCACGCTAAATTCTCCCTCAGTGTACCCCAACTGATGCTGGAGTGTGGCGACTAGAGGATTTCCACAGTAACTTCATTGAAGTGTTAATGTAGGCCTACTCGTGACACTAATAAATAAACCTTAAATGCAAATTCTTGCAAGACTGATCTAATATTCATGAGGCTCCCTTGCTAAAGCATTGGCTGCCCTGATTAACAACATGATTATAGCAATCAATCATAGGCCTGTAGCCTGCACGCAGACATGGCATTGTTTTCCTGCTATGCAACATTCGCCATTGATGCAAATTTTGATTAGAACGCCACAATCTGGTTTCTGTTGTAGTCTGGTCCGGGAATCATTGTCGGCTGGACAGAAGTAATATATGGACTGGATCCAGCACACAGGCTGTATTTTGCCCACCCTTGGCCTAGTTCAAGAATACCACTCAAAGGTAAGGAATTCTGCCTCTTGACCAGAAAATTATTCCCAACTGAGGGAGAAAATTCAGTCATGCACTCAAATTCAAATAGATCTACTATCAATGTAAAGTCTTCAGGTTTGTGTTTGGAAACTATACCAAAGAAATAAAATTGATCAGTATATTTTTAAAATTCAAATACTTTATTCCATTGAAATATATTCCATTCAGTTCTAGAACTATCTTTAAAGTAGGACTCACTTATTAAGTGAATAGGTTAAAATAGGAACCATTAAAAAGAACTATTCACAGAATAGAACATAGAAAAAATACAGCACAAACAGGCCCTTCGGCCCACAAGTTGCGCCGGTCATGTCCCTACCTACCTAGGCTTATATATATAGGCTTACCTATAACCCTCAATCCTATTAAGTTCCATGTACTCATCCAGAGGTCTCTTAAAAGACCCTATCGAGTTTGCCTCCACCACCACTGACGGCAGCCGATTCCACTCACCCACCACCCTCTGAGTGAAAAACTTACCCCTGACATCTCCTCTGTACCTACTCCCCAGCACCTTAAACCTGTGTCCTCTCGTAGCAGCCATTTCAGCCCTGGGAAAAAGCCTCCGAGAATCCACCTGATCTATACCTCTCAACATCTTGTACACTTCTATCAGGTCACCTCTCATCCTTCATCTCTTCAAGGAGAAAAGACCGAGCTCCCTCAACCTATCCTCATAAGGCATGCCAACCAATCCAGGCAACATCCTTGTAAATCTTCTCTGCACCCTTTCAATCATTTCCACATCCCTCCTGTAATGAGGCGACCAGAACTGAGCACAGTACTCCAAGTGGGGTCTGACGAGGGTCTTATAAAGCGACATCATTATCTCCCGACTCCTAAACTCAATCCCTCGATTGATGAAGGCCAGCACACCATACGTCTTCTTAACCACCTCCTAAATGTCTAAAGTTCATAGCTCTCTTTGAATTCAGTGGAAGCTCAAATCTACCATAAGACTGAGTGAAGTTAGTTCAATATTGAGTTTAATATCCATGGGGAAAAAACCCCACAAAGCATGCTCAAACAAAAGTAAGACATCCAGACACATGCAGCAAACCAGTTGCTGGTTTTGGTCTCAGAGTTTGGGGTCAGCCATTTAGGACTGAGATGAGGAGAAATTTCTTCACTTAGAGGATTGTGAATCTTTGGAATTCTCTACCTTGCAGAGCTGCAGATGGTTCAGTCATTGAATATATTCAAGACGGAGATAGATACATTTTTGGATACAAGGAGAATCGAAGGATATTGGGATAGCGCAGGATAGTGGAGTTGAGGTAGAAGATCATCCATGGTCTTCATGAATGGCACAGTCAAGCTTGTCATCCTAATATTCTTAAGCAGCAGTACTCTCACTTGTCTGCAGAGGGCATTGACTTAAAGGGGAGTCCAACCACTCCAAATATTACTACAGCTCCTATTTACTCACAGACGCAATGCCTTGCCAAATGTTGTAAATAATAAGCTACTGTGTAGGAAGAAATCCACTTGGGACTTTTAGAAAAGAGCACTAATGCCATTGCATGCTGGATTCTAGACTACATTCCAGGATCTAATCTTCATTCCAGGCACAATCTTCATTTAACTTTCCATAATGCAGCCGCAAACACTGAAATTTTAATTTCATTCAACCTTTTAAATATTCTAAGTGTTACCTCACTTTTTGCTCTTCTAATTGCCAGATGGCTGACTAGTTTCCTTCGACAGAGCTGCTGTAATTGCCTATTGTATGATTGATGTATTCATGAACCAGCAGAAAGTAATCTTATGAATGAGGTTTCCCGAAAGCAGTGGACTCCCACATTCTTCTTTTACAAGGTATCGGCACTGAAACTTTCCTTATCAATCGCAGTGAAATTGGGAACCATAGTGCCTGCATCAGCGCCACTCCAACAGCCCAGACTAATAAAAAACCCACTGGAGTGATTCCTGGGCATTCCTGGAGTAGCATGCACGCCATGCTCAGACTGTAAGGGTGCTCCTATGGGCATCCCCAGAAGCATGCACAGTGGGCAGATTGTGAAGTCCTGTGCAATCGCCCCAGACAAAGGAGTTTCGCCGCTCCATTGACTATTTCCATGCACTAAGTGATTAACTACCTTGGAATGGGTCAATTGAGTATTAACATTTGTACAAAAGGACTTAGACGGGGGGAGATGTGGTGATTGTCCCTTTAAGGATCCATTCGCTGAGTGAGGGTCAGAGGACCTGGGGAACCATTCGGGGGACAGGGTGAGGGATCATTCCGGTGAGCTTGAGCTTGCTTCAGAACATTCTCGAGAGCTGACTGCATCCATGAGGCTGCAAGCGTCCGTATAGCCTTTACCTGTAATAAACATATTGTTCTTTTGCCCTTAACTGGTGAAAGATAATTATTACATTAAGGTGCCTGTGATTCAATGAGGATTAAACGGTGCCACCTCCTTCAGCCTTTCCACACAAGGCAAGGGCAGTGCTGCCAATGGCCATCCAGGTTACGGCACGGTGGTGCAGTGGTTAGTGCTGCTGCCTCACAGTGCCAGATTCAAATCTGGCTTCGGGTGACTGTCTGTATTGAGTTTGCATGTTCTCCCCATGTCTGCGTGGGTTTTCTGCAGACGATCCGGTCTCCTCTCACAGTCCAAAGATTTGTGGGTTAGGTTGATTGGCCATGTTAAGTTGCCCCTTAGTGTCAGGGGGTTTAGCAGGGTAAATAGGTAGGATTATGGGGATAGGGCCTGGGAGGGATTGTTGTCAGTGCAGGCTTAATGGGCCGAATGGCCTCCTTCTGCACTGTAGAGATACTATGATTCTGTGAACACACAAAATGTTCATGCCAATGAATCCTTCCAGGCATTTTCAGTATCACAGTTTGTCTTACATTGCTGCAGCAGGGGGGGTCACAGAAGATCTGTATGGAAAGAGAGGTGACTTCATCTTCTCACAGATCAGCAAGAAGCAGGAGAGAGCAGGGATTTGTCATACTGGTGGGAGTCCTAATGGTGTGGGATGCAATCAACTGTATGCACATGCCTCTGTGGGCCCCACTTGCTGATGGGGAGATGTTCCATAAGCACAAGAACTACCACTCTCTCAATGTCCAGTTGGTGTGTGGCTGTGGCCAGAAGATTTTCTCAGTTAATGCCTAGCATCTGGGAAGCAGTCACACTTCCATCCTGTGGCAGTCCGCTGCATCTGTCATCCTTAAGCTACCACAGAATCAGAGTCTGGTTGCTGGGTGACCCACTATTCATCTGATCAATGACTCCCCTGTATCAGTGAAGTGCATGAGGACCGCATGTTTAGAATAAGAGCTATGCAGCAGTCAGGAACATTATGCGGCCCACTATCAGTATTCTAAAGCAATGGCTCCTATGCCTAGACTGCTCCGATGGGGGAAGCGGCGACCTCCAGTACACACCAGAGCAAGTCTCCAAATTCATGGTTATCTACTGCGCCCTTCGCCACCTCAACACTATGAGGGCACAGCCCTTGCCACCAGGGCCACTGTGGGGGAAAGAGAAAGAAAAGGAGTAGGAAGTGGAGAATGGAAGAAGCAAAAAGGACCCATTTACACCAGATGGAGTGAACCTTCTGTGAATGAATACTGAGACTCCGGTTATCTTAAGACATCAGCCCAACATCACAGTTACTCTGCAATTCCCCACCTTTCAATCCACCTGCTGCAGGGACCATCGCAGTGTCCTCTCAGCCAAGGTACTGAAATAAAAACCACCTCCAAAAAAACCATTCCATGACAACTTTATTCAACAACGATTCTAACGGTACAGAAATAAAATTGAACAATTCATCCTTGAGAGTTCCCAGATGCTTTTGCCTGTTCTAGTGCTCCTGTGACAGCAAAGACTGGTGGAAGCAGCCAGATTTCCCTGGGGGAGACTGCATGTAGCCTTTCTGGACTCCCTCAAGATGGGAATCTGCGGTGTTTAAAGTTTATTTATTAGTGCCACAAGTAGGCTTATGTTAACACTACAATGAAGTTACTGTGAAAATCCCCTAGTCTCCACACTCCAGCATCTGTTCGGGTACACTGAGGGGGAATTTAGCATGGCCAATGCACCTCACCAGGACTGTGGGAGGAAACTGGAGCACCCGGAGGAAACCTCCTGTCGCTGTGGGACAGCAGTGCTAACCACTGTGCCACCCTGGGCTGCTTGGCTGAAAGGAAACAGCAAGGATATGAGCAGAGTGTTTGCACGGAAAGCGGCTGACCCAGAAAAGGTACCCAGACATGAACTCAGATCCTGCACGGATCAGCTGGCAGGGGTATTCACATCTTCAACCTCTCTTTACAATAGTCTGAGGTCCCTATCTGCTTTAAGAAGACGACCATCATCCAGGTACCTAAGAAAAACCAAGCAGCGTGCCTTAATGACAGATGGATGACAGAGCCGGTGGCTGACATCCATCATTATGAAGTGGTTCGAAAGGCTAGTCATGGCACGAATCAATTCCAGCCTCCTGGACTACCTGGATCCACTACAGTTTACCTACCGCCGCAACAGGTCCACAGCAGACGCCATCTACACTCAACCCTGGAACACCTAGATAACAAGGACACCTATGTCAGATTTCTATTTATTGACTACAGCTCAGCCTTCAACATCATTATTCCTACGAAACTCATCTCCAAACTCCGTGGCCTGGGCCTCGGCTCCTTCTTCCCTGCTGCCATAGACTTTTGAATGGCCCTACCCTGCATTAAGTTGATCTTTCGCTACACCCTAGCTATGACTGCAACACTACATTCTACACTGTCTCGTTTCCTTCTCTATGAACGGTATGCTTTGTCTGTATAGCGCGCAAGAAACAATACTTTTCATTGTATACTAATACATGTGACAATAATAAATCAAATCACAAATACTGTCATCCTGAGAGAGGACAGCAGTCTTGTACACCACGTAGCTACAACCATTCTCCCTGAGGTAGTGTCTCATCGATCCGAGAAATGTGAGAATAGATTCTGGGTTGCTGTGAGCACTGAGGTCTCCAGTGCTGGTGGCAGCTGTGTAAGCCAGCATGACAGGAAGCTGGGTTTGCCGTTAGAATGGATAACATGGCCTCAATCTGAGCTTCCACTGCAGCACCCCAGTGTTGAGGGGATTCTGTCTGTGATGTCGCAGCTTCCATTGCAGCAACCACCAGGCATTAACTGTAACTCAACTATTCCAAATAGGAGGGAGACGGCAAATGTAACAAGGGAGACAGAGAGCAGGAAGCTACAGGCCAGTTAGCCTAATATCTGTCATAGGGAAAATGCTAGAATCTATTATTAAGGAGGTTATGGCAGAGCACTTAGAAAATCTGAATGCAAATAGGCAGTGTCTGTATGGTTTTGTGAAAGGGAAATCATTTTGACTAATTTATTAGAGTTCTTTGAGAAAGTAGTAAGGAACATAGAAGATAGGAGCAGGAGGAGGGCATTCAGCCCTTCGAGCCTGCTCAACAGCCTGGGGCAAGAGCTAAAGAGGCTGGAAAATGAACTGGAGCCAAGTCGAAGAACTCCAGTGCCCACAGAACGTCAGCTCCACCTTACTCCAGCTGAGATCTACATATCCCGGGGGTACCTCACTCAGCAGTGAGGATGAAAGTTCGAAATGGACTGAACTGCAAAGGAGAAACATATGGGAGGTAGAGAAGAAGAGGCTAGCTTCTAAAAAAAAACTCTGAACAAAAAAACAGCCAAGTCAACCTCCAATTCCTACATCAACTCCAGTTAAGACGACAACAGATGATATCCAAATTCAACCAACAGCACTGGAGATTGCAGTCAACACAGAATAAAAACAGATGCCTGAGTTTAGCTGACAACCACACAGGAATCAACACCCATCGGAATGTCTAACTTATTAACTGTTATTTCACAGAATCACAGAATACTGCAGTGCAGAAGAGGCCCTTCGGTCCATCGAAACTGCATTGACGCATGAAAGGCCTTGACCTGCCCACCTAATCCCACTTGCCAACACTTGGCCCATAGCCTTGAATGTTATGGCGTGCCAAGTACTGATCCAGGTATTTTTTAAAGGATGTGAGGCATCCCACCTCCACCACCCTCCCAGGCAGTGCATTCCAGACCATCTGGGTAAAAAAGCTTCCCCTCAAATCCTGCCCCCCCCCCCCACCCCCCAAACCTCCTACCCCTCATTTTTAACTTGCGTGCCCTCGTAACTGATCCTTCAACTAAGGGAAACAGCGGCTTCCCATCCACCCTGTCCATGCCCCTTGTAATCGTGAACACCTCAATCAGGTCGCCCCAGTCTTCTCTGCTCCAGAGGAAATAACCCAAGCCTATCTAACCTCTCTTTATAACTTAAGTGTTCCGTCCCAGGCAACATCCTGGTGAGTCTCCTCTGCACCCCTTCCAGTATTACAGTTTTTTGTTACAGTATTTGACCGTTGTGTTTTGTCAATTGTTTACATTGGAAATTGTGATTATTAATGTTCTACTGTTTTTCATTGCAGGAACCTCTGATGCAAAGAGGGAGGAAAGTCTTGGGTATTGCGTTTGTCCCTAGTTGGAAAAAGGTCCCTTTAAGGGTGTGATCATGTGATGTACTGATGATATCATCAGCAGTGGGGCCGGGCTTACAGTCAGCCCAACCAAGAGGTCTTGTTTGTTTCGTCATTCTGTGGTCTGAAGCTTCTATTTTCAAACACCACAAATATCACTGTTCTTGATTTTGAAGAACAGTGTTCACCAGCATGAATCCTCATCAGGGTCCTTTGCAGCAAAACGCAACTCCAGTCAACTTATACATGGACTGTCCTTTCCCTCTGTCCTGGCTATAGCTCACTTGTGCAAATCCCAACTCGGTACTCCCCTGTAAAGTACAGTAGGGTCAGTATCAGAGCAACTGCCTTTATATTGCCCTGTAAAGTACAGCAGCCTGTATCAGAGCTAGTGGTTTTATACTGCCCTGTAAAGTACAGTCGTGTCAGTCTCAGAGCTAGGGGTTTTATATTGCCCTGTAAAGTACAGCAGGGTCAGCATCAGAGCTAGGAGTTTTATATTGCCCTGTAAAGTACAGCAGTCTGTATCAGAGCTCGGGGTTTTATCATGTGCTTCTTCATCAGAGTTAGATGTAGCTGTCACCCACCATCATAAGGCTGCACTGCCTGGCCAGGCAGCAATTCCTGGGTGTATGAAAGCAGAAATGCTTTCATATACCCAGGTTATGCCGAGGAAATTGGATGGTGTGTAAAGCAGGACGTGCATGGCCAGATGAAGTCCAGTTCACATTTCATACCAGATAATAGGATGAAAGAGGTGAGAAGGGGCCTAAGACAGGATTGTACCATCACCCTGAATGTTCTTGGCAATACTGGCTGCAACAGCCTCAGTCACAGCTGGCCCCATGTTGTGGACTTCTGTCACCTCCAGAGGGCTCAAGTGTTGCAGGCACATCCTCCGTCAGATTCTGCTCTGCTCCTTACAGTTATGGACCACCTTGTCCTGCAAGAGAGAGGGAAGAACGTCAGTGTTGCCACATATTGAGTGATGTTGCTGCCATTGCTGAATAGCCGAAGCAGTGAGAGGTTGGTGTGAGCGTGAGGTGGAGTGCCTGAGTGTTAGGCCTAGTCCTGATAGATTGCTGGTGGGTGAGGGATGAGCTGTGATGCATTGGGCAGTGTGAGAGGCTGGTGATGCCATGGGTAAGGGACATGTGAGATCATTGGACTTTTTCCAACACTACAACCAGGTCCTCAGGATCAGAGTGCAGGAATTGCCCCCTCCAGCCACTTGCTTCCATCCCTTTCTCAGGTTGTGCCATGGAGGCCTCCTGCATCCCTAAAGAAAGAGTACGTCTCTCCTCCTTTCCCTAGTCTATCACCTCCAGTGCCACATTCAGAAAACCTGGGGGCTTTCTCTCTCTTGCCGCTCAACTTTCTGTGTTTTTTCTTCTAACCAGGATTTGCACTGGGGTGGCACGGTGGCACAGTGGTTAGCACTGCTGCCTCACAGTGCCAAGGACCCGGGGTTCAATTCCGGCCTCAGGTCACTGTCTGTGTGGAGTTTGCACATTCTCCCTGCGTCTGCATGGGTTTCGTCCGTGTGCTCCGGTTTTCTTCCACACTCCAAAGATGTGCGTGCGGGTTAGGTGGATTGGCTATGATAAATTGCCCCTTAGTGTCAGGGGGATTAACAGGGTTGAATGAGTGGGGTGAAGGGGATAGGGCCTGGATGGGATTGTTGTCAGTGCAAGCTTGGTGGGCCGAATGGCCTCCTTCTGCATTGTAGGGTTTCTATGATTCACTGACTGTCTGTACAAGACTGCGTCTCCCCTTTGAGACTTGCAGGCAAGCTGTTCCAGTACGTTAGCTACATGCTGCTGTGCCCTCTCCTGAGCACGCAGCCACCAGAGGCACACTGTGTGCTGGGCTGCACACTGAAAGCATCTAGATGCTGAGAGTTGAGAGCTGCCTGCCTCAACAGAACCAGGTGTGGGGTGATGACAACATGTGATTTCCACACCCACAAATGGCCTTGACGAACGTCTCCCCCAGGTGTTTTGGCTAACCTTACCTGAGTGGTTTTTTTTATTGTACAGGTACAGAATCATGAGTAACAGCCCAATTACCCGGAAAGTTGAAGAGTACAGATGATGTAATTTAAGACATCAATGTCTAAGCAACAATGCTATCACCTAAATGACTTGGTACAGGGTGGCTTTATCCAAAATACACCAGCATGATAGCTCTTACTAACCCAGTATCGGTTTACACAATTTACACTAGATGTAAAAAGTCAGCTTTCCTCCAGTTTGTGCATGCAAAAACAGCAGATTTTGAATTGTATGAACACAGTCTCCACAATCCGAGTTATCATCAAAGCTGATTGGTACAGTATTGTAATCTCCAGGGGCTGAAGTTGTTTAACATTGAGAAAAGAAACATTACCTAGAATCCAATCACAAAGGGGCGGCAAAGTGGCAACGTGGTTAGCACTGCTGCCTCACAGCGCGAGAGACCTGGGTTCGGGTCACTGTCTGTGTGGAGTCTGCACGTTCTCCCCGTGCCTGGGTTTCCTCCGAGTGCTCCGGTTTCCTCCCACAGTCCAAAGATGTGCGGGTTAGGTTGATTGGCCATTGCCCCTCACTGTCCCAAGATGTGTAATTCAGGGGGATTAACAGGGTAAATACATGGGGTTATGGGGATAGGGGCTGGGTGGAATTGTTGTCAGTGCAGACTCGATGGGCCGAATGGCCTCCTTCTGCACTGTAGGGATTCTATGAAATTTAAATATTAAAGATTAGCTGAAATTTGCATAGCAATTAGTAGCACAAGAGTGGAACTGAATGAAGTAAATCCACCGAAAGCCATAGTCAAGGTTTTTGACATCAGCTGTTAATTAAAAGGTAGCAATATTCAGTATAGCTGAGGAACAGACACTTCAGCATGAGTGTGCGACAATAGACTCACCTTCAGTAATTATTTCCTTCAGGTGAGGATTTCCCATCAGAATCATTAAGAGCTGAACTAAAGTACTTTCCCTTTGTTCAAGCAATTAGCATTCAGGAGAAAGTAGAATACACAACAACTATCAAGAAATGAGCCAATCTGTTACGATAACAGACTAGCAAGAAAAGCAAGCTGTAATTACTACCCTGATGAAACATGTCATTAGAATGCAACTAAATTATACACACAAATTAACAGTAACGTGGCACTGCAGGAAGACGCCAAGTCCACAAAAAGGCATTGTGACAGAATCTGTATTGAACAGTGAGCTAGTGTTCAACGCAATTCAATGGGAAGAAAAATAAACACCTTTTTCGTTTATTTTCCTCTGTGGAAAGTGAATGCGTGTTCATTTTCATCACCATTCCGACCTCCTTGGGGAAGTGACTGGGTTTGCTTGGGAGATGCTTTGGTCATGAGAGTTTCCAGGGTGAGGCTCCAGGTTGGCTGACACCTCCCAGTTCCAGCTGGAGTCTATGACATTATCCCTTCCAACTGGCATATGTCTCACAGGGAGAGTTGTACTCTTGTGGCCAGCAGTGACAGTGGTCCATATGTTCCAGAGGGGCCCCTCTCATCCACAGATACAGCTCAGCAGACACAGATGTACACTTAAAGACATTGTGAGACTTGCGTCCTTTGCGGTCTCAGAGGATTGAATGCAAAGATGGGATTGGACTGTATGAATCAGGTGTACTTTCCAGTCAGAGACTATTCCCCCAGATTGTCCTGTACTCAAATCCTCTTGCATTAAAGGCTGATATGCCATTTGGCTTCTGAATTGATTACTGGCAGATCTTTGGTTTTAACAGCCCTTCCGGTATGTCATTTATATCTCCTACTGTGAAGACAAACACAAAATATTTGCCTCATTCCTCATGATAATTTCTCCTGTCTATCTATAAGGGATCAACTTTAACTACTCCCCTCCTTTTTATATACTTAAAAAACCCAGATTATAAGAGCTTTTCTGGCTAGATTACATTCATTCCACTTTTGTTCATCTTTTCCGTTGCCCTGCTAGGGTGAAGGAGAGGGGGGTGAAGGGGAGGGGGGTGGGGGCAGCAGCAAGGGTGAAGGGAGTGACTCTAAGGGCAAGTCCCCACCCTCTTCCTCAACCCAGTTCCCTCGATCAGGCCTTGAATGCCTTTGAATGACAGACTCACCCCCCAGCCCTGCCATGGAGCCAACAAGCAACCCTGCACAGGGGTTCACTTGTCATTCTTCCCATATGGCAAGTCCTGGCTAAATGCCAGTGGCAGTGAGATGAGGCCATTAAGTGGGAATTAATTGCCCACAAGAGCCTCAATTGGAGTAGGGCTGGAAAGCTGTCCACAGGCCTTCCCACCAGGGGCTTAATTGGGGTCCTCACCTACCAATTAAATGCCCCCAGTCACCAAACTCATTATGGCAGAGGGTACATGACTCCACTCAATAAAACCTGGGATCATGAGAATTGAAATGCATTCTTAGAGATTCATTGAAATCTATGGCAGGATTAGAATAGAATAGAATCATAGAATCCTACAGTGCAGAAGGAGGCCTTTTGGCCCATTGAGTCTGCACCAACCACAATCCCACCCAGGCCCTATCCCCATAACTCCATGCATTTACCCTAGCTAGTCCTGACACTAAGGGGCAATTTAGCATGGCCAATCCACCTAACCCGCACATCTTTGGACTGTGGGAGGAAACCGGAGCACCTGGAGGAAACCCACGCAGACACGGAAACAATGTGCGAACTCCACACAGACAGTGACCCAAGCCGGGAATCGAACCTAGGTCCCTGGTGCTGTTAGGCAGCAGTGCCACAATGCTGCCCTTAATGACAGAATTATGACAGAATCCCACTGTTGACTCAACATTTCTTTTTAGATAGTTTCATCACCTCTCCTCCATAAGGCCTTTTGCTTTCACACCCCATTGAAATGAGCGACTGTTGGGATGAATTTTATCTGTTTATTTTCTGTCCAATAGCTCACCTTCGCTTAGATCTCAACCATGCAATTTGTTAGTTCCCATGCTGGTGATCAGAGATCCCTCCTTTCTAAAAGATTATTGATCTGTGTTACTTCAGACGTGATATGATTTGATCACTTCTAGACATTATATACTATATCCCAGTATTCCCTCACCTCTACACTTGGCATCTCATTGTACTTCGGCATGCCCGATTCCCTACACCTGGCACCAGTATGTCTCAACATTCCCAATATCTGGCACCACATAGTACTTCTACATTCCTTTGCCCCACTGCATTCTACTTTTACTCCAAAGAATCCTACCAAGCAAAAATGGGAGGCTCTGCCAAACACCCTAAGCTTTACTGCACAGTTACACAGTGTATGTCACTTACTTTGTTTGCACAAACTGCTGAGTTCATTCATTTCCCACTGGAAAACGTGCAGACGCAATAACATTCTGCAAAGGAGCTTTAACATGGAACATGCAAAAGGAAACATGCAACAGGAACCAGGGACAGAAGATTACCACAACTAAAAGGCAGAGTGCATATTGCCACAGCCAATCCTAGCTAAATAAGCCATCTTGGGCTTTTCTATGTGTCCTATTTAGCCAGCAACATCTCTCCAGTTATTTTGTTCTATGCCATCTAAAATAATGTCTGTTGCTGCATTACAGTTTGATTAGTAAATGTATTTATTAACAGTGTGATGCAGATTTGTTCATTGTGTTTTTTCCTGGTTTATCCCATTGTGAGAGTGCAAGGTGGAATAGTGGTCACATTACTGGACTAATGATCAGGAGACGAGTTCAAACCTCGCCACAGAGGCTGGGGAATTTAAATTCAGTGCATTAAGTGAAGCTGGAATAAAAATCTAGTACAACTAATGGTGACCACGAAACTCCTGGGTTGTTGTAAAAACCCATCTGGTTTACTAATGTCCTCTAGAGAAGGACAATTGTCACCGGTTAGCCTGTGTAAGACTCCAGACTCACAGCAATGTGATTAACTCCAAAGATGTGTGGGATAGGTTGATTGGCCATGCTAATTGTGTCCTGGGATGTGTAGCTTAGAGGGATTAGCAGGGTAAATATGTGGGTTTACGGGGATAGGGCCTGGGTGGGATTGTTGTCGGTGCAACCTCGATGGACTGAATGGCCTTCTTCTGCACTATAGTGTTTCTATGGTTCTATGATTCTAACTCTTAACTGCTTCTGACACGGCCTAGCAAGTCAACATTCAATTGTCAAGAAGACAGCCACAACCTTCCGAATGCCAGTGATGCCTGAATCTCATGAATCAATAAAAAACAGATGCATACCTTCTACTTCCTAATTATGAACTCCTTCAGTTTAAGGAGTAACTGAAGTGTTTGCCTGCTGTGTGTATGTGTCAATACATGAAGATGGTTCAGTATCTCCTTGCCTTGGGTGAGTAGCACCTGCAGGTACAATGGTTTTGGGTACAGTAGTGACTGGTCCGGAATGCTCTCAAACACATCTGTAATTCTTTGAATGGGGCAGCTAATCTTGTGGATGGCAGCAAAGGACATCTTCATCTCTATCACCACCAGTCATTCAGTACTGATGGACATCATTTCAACATGGCTAGAGAAGAGCATCGAAGCAAACCATTGGGCAATGAGATGATTGAAGCCCCACATTAGCTGGCTCCCCAACAAGGACTGGTGCGTATTGGATCTCAAAATTTCTGGAGCACCCCCATCCAAGGAGCAGTGATACAAGCTGATCCTAAACTTTGGGTTTTGGCTAAGATACTGCATACTACAGTGGCCTGACTCTATAGTTGGGCCGTTGCAAGCTCTGCAGCTTGGCCTGATGGCCAGGCAACACCACTCTGCAACAAGTTGTGAATTCCATTAAGGATGGCGAAATCTGCACAGACGATGGGGAATATTTTGGCTAGAACAGTTGGCCAGTTTCAGGCCTCATATTAATATTGAACTGTCAGCAGGCACCCCAAAACAACAGGCCTGAGAATCAATGAAATTGGTCCACCAGCCTCATCTGGCAAGAGCTGCCTTTCCTGGTCCCACGTCTACAAGCAGCTTGTGCCACTGAATAAATGAATGTCACGCCACCCATTTTGTCTTCAGAGGCCCTCAGGTAAACGGTAGCAGGGCGGGGGTTTAGACCAGGTCACAGAGACAATGCTATTCCTCATGTCGAGTCCACAGAGCCTTCCAGCTCTAGCCCGCCTTCAGGAACAGTTTGTTTGAAATGTTTGATTACCTATTGTGGGGCTCCTGATAGTTCTTAAGCGGCCCACGCCCCAGGACTGCACCCATAGGGAGAAAAGAATCAGCTAATGCCCCACTTAGTTTTCTTCATATTAATCTCCACCAGTTCGGTTATAAAGAGAATGAGAGAGAAAATGCCAATAAAACAAATTCCCGTTTAAAAGAGTTTTCCCCATTAATCATTCCTCATTATGAAATATACTGCAACCATAAACAAGTTGCTCGTGAAAGTGTTTGAGCATTTGTCTTGTTATTCGAAACCTAATCAGTAGAGGGCATGAACATTCAATTCTGAAATATTTCAAAACAGTTTCTGGTGAGCTTGCAAGAACAAACTGTCTTGGAACTTTACTAGGTTCCGCCCCGCACCCTCCCCCACACCCACAATTCTTTTCCACACCTCTCCTGAAGGCAAACCTCCCAACATACAGTTCCACAGAAGCAGCTCTCTGGTCTCTGGTTGCTACTCCTGATATATGATCCTTAACAGGAATTACATGCATGCTATTCCACCCTGGAGGGTTTCACAGCCAAGGCTGAACATGTTCTCACAGGTTTTTCACTTTGCTGCAGGGATTATTGGAATGCAACCGAGCTAGTCTGAGACACTCAGGCCAACTACAGTATCCAGAACATTCTAACAGCTGAAATCATCATAGCCCAATAATTGAACTCCTGAGGATAGATCTCGCCCGTTAGTACAGTCACTGGGCCTTCCCCTCTCAAGAACTATCATGGAGCCCCACAACCAGCAACGATAGATAATCAAACATTTTTAAAAATCTGTTCCTGAAAACACAGTGGAGGTAGAATGTTCCTCGGGCTTGACAGGAGTCTGGAATAACCTCCTTCTCTGTAACCTTGTCCAATCCCCACCCCCGCCTTCGTAGGGATTTACTTCTTAGGGATTTTCTTAGGGATATGGCGGTCCTTGGGATTTACCCGAGGACCACCAAAGACATAATAACATAAGAACATAAGAACTCGGAGCAGGAGTAGGCCATCTGGCTCCTCGAGCCTGCTCCGCCATTCAATAAGATCGTGGCTGATCTTTTCGTGGACTCAGCTCCACTTACCCGCCTGCTCCCCATAACCCTTAATTCTTTTACTGTTCAAAAATTTATCTATCCTTGCCTTAAAAACATACAATGAGGTAGCCTCAACTGCTTCACTGGGCAGGGAATTCCACAGATTCACAAGCCTTTGTGTGAAGAAGTTCCTCCTCAACTCAGTCCTAAATCTGCTTCCCCTTATTTTGAGGCTATGCCCCCTAGTCCTAGTTTCACCCGCCAGTGGAAACAACTTCCCTGCTTCTATCTTATCTATTCCCTTCATAATCTTATATGTTTCTATAAGATCTCCACTCATTCTTCTGAATTCCAATTAGTATAGCCCCAGTTTACTCAGTCTCTCCTCATAAGCCAACCCTCTCAACTCCGGAATCAACCTAGTGAATCTCCTCTGCACCCCCTCCAGTGCCAGTATATCCTTTCTCAAGTAAGGAGACCAAAACTGTACACAGCATTCCAGGTGTGGCCTCACCAGCACCTTATACAGCTGCAACATAATCTCGCTGTTTTTAAACTCCATCCCTCTAGCAATAAAGGACAAAATTCCATTTGCCTTCTTAATTACTTGCTGCACCTGCAAACCAACTCCTTGAGATTCCTGCACAAGGACACCCAGGTCCCTCTGCACAGCAGCATGCTGCTAGTTTTTACCATTTAAATAATAGTCCATTTTGTTGTTTTCCTACCAAAATGGATGACCTCACATTTACCAACATTGTACCCTCGGCCACTTATTTAGACTATCTATATCCCTTTGCAGACTTTCAGTATCCTCTGAACACTTTGCTCTGCCACCCATCTTTGTGTCATCTGCGCATTTTGACACACAACACTTGATCCCCAACTCCAAATCATCTATGTAAATCGCAAACAATTGCGGTCCCAACACTGATCCCTGAGGCACACCACTAGTCACCGATCGCCAACCAGAAAAACACCCATTTACCCCCACTCTTTGCTTTCTGTTAGTTAACCAATCCTCTATCCATCTCCGTAACACCATGCACCTTTATCTTATGTAGCAGTCTTTGGTGCGGCACCTTGTCAAATGCCTTCTGGAAATCCAGATACACCACATCCACAGGTTCCCCATTGTCCACTGCACATGTAATGTTCTCAAAGAATTCCACCAGATTAGTCAAACATGACCTTCCCTTCATGAACCCAAAATTGAATTCAAATTTTACTATCTGTTATGGTGGGATTCAAACCCGGGTCCCCAAAACATTAGCTGAGTTTCTGAATTAATAGTCTAGTGATAATACCATTAGGCCATCGCCTAGTGGTGGCATGACATGGTGGATATGCTTTCCATATGGGGTTTGGGGAGGGAATCCACATTTGGATCCAACTCCTCTACACAAACATCAATAACACTGTTTCAATCAGTGGATGGGAATTGGCAAGATTTTCCAATTAAATCGAGAGTCAGGCAGGGCTGCCCTCTCTCCCCTGTCTTGTTTGTGTGTTGCACTGAACCTTTTGCTGAGTCCATTAGAGGAGTGACAATTCCTGGTAATGGAGGCACTCAGGTCACAGCCTCCTTACACATGGACAATATCCTCGGCTCAAATCTGCTGTCAGTGCGAAGGCTGATGAGCACCTACCATCAGTTTGGACTGGCTTTGAGAGCCAAGATAAATCGTGACGAGAGCATGGCCTTGGAAACTGGGCTGACCGGTCCTTTGTCTCCTTCACTGTCAGCTCAGACTGCCTGAGGTGCTGGGGATATGGTTTGGAGGGACCAGGGCATGCCTAAGAAACTGGAAGGAGCGATTAGCTATAGTCAAACAAAAACTGGGCATATGGGAATAACACTCCCTCTCCATTGGTTAAGCTTAGTGTATTTATTAATGTCACAAGTAGGTTTATATTAACACTGCAATGAAGTTACTGTGAAAATCCCCGAGTCACTACACTCTGGCGCCCATTCGGGTACACTGAGGGGGAATTTAGCATGGCCAATGCACCTAACCAGCACGTCTTTCAGAGTGTGGGAGGAAACTGGAGTGCCCAGAGGAAACCCACGCAGACACAGGGAGAACATGCAAATTCCTCACAGTGACCCAAGCCTGGAATTGAACCCAGCTCCCCGGTGCTGTGAGGCAGCAGTGCTAACCACTGTGCCACCGTGCCTCCCTACTCATGTGGGCAAGAAGCTGGTCATCATGTGTGAGGCACCCTCGGTGTTGCTGTATGTGGCGCTGTTCTGACCCCTTCCTATGCCATGGTGATCACACAAGCCATTTTCTGCTTACCTGGAGGTTAAAAGTGGATAAGGAGGGAAAAAATATACCCAACATTGCCCTCATCCTGATGGCCACCTTTGTGTGTAGTTGCATCATACTGTGCATAGACCCTCAGTTTTCAAACACTAGGTGCCACTATGTGCTGCGGTTCTACCAGACCCAGTGTTGTGAAGGATGTGTCTGGCCACATTCCACAGAATGCTCCAAGGAATTGAACTGTGCCGTACCACCTATCCCTTGTGGGAAAGTTTACAAAAAAAAACACCTTTGAGTACAAGTCCATTAGGTAGTGGTCTGCATGGAATGTCTGAGAGGCCCTGCGGAAAAAGGAGATGGTTGGTGCTGTTGGATAGTTCTCTGAGCAGACTGTCAAAGTCATGGAGCAGAATGCCTCATCACCAGAGCTTTCAGCAAGCACCAAGACCGAGCTTGGCTGGTGGTGAGAAAGGCCTTCCCTGTAAAACTCTCCGGAGAGTCTCACCCCATCTGCATGTTGCCCTCAAGGTGACTGGAATTTCCTTTGCAAAGAAGATTTGAAGAGAGATGCAGTGGTGTTTGTTGAGGTTCATTTTGAGCAGCTCCATGATGCCGAACTCTGTGCTCTCCGGGCTGTTCCCAAGGACACAAACGTTAACTGCAGCTGGAGGATCAACAACTGGCTGAAAGATGCTCTTTAATCTCTCCGAAACTTGTTGGTTTTCCAGAGGAAAGAGTTATCCCTGATCAAGTGTTGCAGACTGGCACATTCCAAAGTCCAGGACCATGTGCTGAGGGATCCACTAAACCTTCAGGCTGCCTCAGAAACTCAGTGGGTAAAGTTTACTATCTAGAGTGGCACAGTGGTTAGCACTGCTGTCTCACAGTGCCAGGGACCCGGGTTCAATTCCAGCCTTGGGCAACTGAGTGCTTTGCACATTCTCCCCGTGTCTGCGTGGGTTTCCTCCAGGTGCGCAGGTTTCCTCACATGCTCCTGCGATATGCAGGTTAGGTTGATTGGCTATGCTAAATTGCCCTGTAGTGTCAGGGGGATTAGCAAGGTAAATATGTGGGGTCATGGGGATGGGGCCTGGGATAGTTGTCGGTGCAGGCTTGATGGGCCAAATGGCCTCTTTCTGCCCTATAGGAATTCTATGATACTTCCATGATACCTTTCAGAAATAGTGCATCAGGGGTCTGGAAATTGTCTCGAACCCTTCAGGCAGTATGACTCACAAGTATTACATGTATCATAATTGTATTGAAGCAGCTCAGAATGCAATCTGATATATGTACAAAACATGAAATCACTGCCTGCACTTTCTGCTATGGCCATTTTGAAATGTTTGTCATGTTCTTTTAGGGTTTTTTTAAAATCAAGTATATTTTTGCAAAGAAAATGATTTTGTAAGGATGCACATTGGGCCTGTACTTTTAGTATTCACAGGAACAGTATGACTGTTTAATAAGATGGAAGGAAGCATTCCCAGCCTCATGCCTTTTATTCATCAAACTTTTTCACAATTGTTCCTCAGCAGAGGGTGCTTGTGAAATGTCAATGATATAGCATCCCCCTGGGCCCCACAATCCCGCCTTAACCAGCATCACACCTTCCTGCCCCCATAGACACAGTTACCTGACAGCAACATATAAGCAGGTTGCCCCCACCTTCTGAATATTCTGAAAAAGCAGTTAATCCATGCACCTTATTACTTGTAAAACATGATGGAGCTTATCAATGTAAACCTTTTCCTGTCATGGTGTGTCAGGTCTTCTCGGACTGCCACCAAGCTCTGGCCCGTGCCCATCTTAAAGAAAATGAGGAGACCAGGCCTTCCAAAGAGAGGAAAGCTGCTTAGGAACCATCTATCTAGATAAAGCACTTGACTGGATTTTGTCTTGTGGCAACTTAGAGGCAAGGCAGACAAAATCAGGCCCAACTGCAGTGATGTAGATGATGGCTTTTAGTACAGGGGCTGTGAATACTCTACAGCCACATTTTGATTTGATTTATGATTGTCGTAAAGAAGTGTTTCTTGCACACTTTACAAACAAAGCATACCGTTCATAGAGTAAATAGGGGAGAAGGAAAGGAGAGGGTGCAGAATGTAGTGTTACAGTCATAGCTAGGGTGTCACTGTTAGGGAGTTTATAAGAGTTAGAGCAGAGTTTTGAAACCATAGAACAAGAGTAAAAGATAGAATTAGAGGGTATTCTGGGGACAGTTCGCAAGAAGCTGCCACGCTTCAGTGCCATCTTGAATGATTAGACAGAGTGCTGAACATGACTGACAGCAGCAGACTAACACCCACCTGAAAACTGCACAGTTATTTGGTGCTTAGGCACCTGCCAGCAGGTGCCGCAGGCCTTGGGCATGGCCAACATCTCTCTTTCTGCTGTATATTTCTATACTTCTGGCATATGCTGCACACTGATACCATTCTGTTGATGTTTTTCTGGATACCTATCCAGTACACAGCTGATCTGACTCTGAGTTTACACTTCTCCATTTCAACGTGACCTTCTTATGTCCTGGAGAAGTTCTCTTTGCATTGTTTTGGATACAATGATTCTGGATCCGACCAGCAGAATACCATCTTCTAATGTAATGACATCTCTGACCAAGACTGCCGTATTGCTGGCTATGTTTGCTGTATCTTTTCTGGCCACCTCTGGATTACTTGCTTAGAAAGCATCTGTAACCTTTCATCTTCACTATTCTTTTTTCAAATTTGACTCAGTGGTCTTATCCTCACTCGATGATGGATCTTTACACCTTGATCTTCTATCTATGTCCTGTGGTGACCGATGAGGTAGGGCTTCTGTTAACATCATTGCTCTTCCTGATTTGTGAAATCGGAATTCTGAAGCCTGCTGGTGCTTTACACAGATTCTTCTTGGAGATCTGGCTCCAGTGGGTGAAGATCACTATCCACAATGAACTTCCTCCGAGAGATATATATGGAATTTTTCACATCCATACACCACTGTCAAAAGCCCTCTTTCTATGTTGGCATACCTGGTCCCAGCTGGTGTTGGAGATTTGGATGAAAATACTATTATTTTCTCCCCTGTACCAGTGCTGCTCTGAGTCATCTTGTAGAAGTATCTACATGCAGAGTGACAATTTCTGTCTGCTGTAAGATGACAGACCTGTTTCCTTGCACGCTACTGCTTTGAGTTTGTTGCAACTCCTCCCATATGACTCAGGTCACTGGAAGACAACATCTTTTTTCATCAACTCTGGTAGGTTTGCCGTGTTTTCTGACATGTGAGGCGTGACAGAACCCATGTACTGGATCAGGCCAAGGATACCTCTCTGCTTTCTAATCTCTTGGAGCTTTAGCTGTGATTTTTTTACACAGTACACAAGTGACTCAGTCAGCTGTGTATATCATTCCAAATAATTGGCAGTTTGTCACCTCCACAATGCATATCTCTGCATTTAGCTTGATCCCAGCTTTCCTGATACTCTACACTAGATGGTAATCATGATCTTTTTTATCTATACTATACATCTGGATATCAACAGTTAAGTCGACTGGTCCTTTGCATCACTTGTATGTCTTGTCTACTTTCTGCTGGAACACACATCTTGGCTCATTTTCAGGCCACAAGGTAGATGTTTGAATGTGTAATGTCCAAGGGGCACATTGAATGTTGTCAACAGTAAAGGTTCCTCGTCAATCTTCAGATTCTGGTATCTGTTTCTGGCATCAAGCTTGCTGAAAACATTTGCCCCTTCCACTGTTGGAATGTGTTAGTGATTCCTCTTTATCGCTTAATTAAGATCTTTGGGATCTAGGGAAACTAGAAGGTGCCCACTTGGCTTCTCTCTTACAGTGATGGAATTTACTCAATCTGTAGGCCCAGTGACTCAGCAATCATTTTCTCTTTCAAGCTTTCCTTTCCTCTTTAATTTCTCTTTCAAGCTTTCCTTTTAGTTCTGTGGGGGGTGGGGGACGTATTACTGCTTTCTTCCTTGTGATCAATAGAGTCATAGAGGTTTACAGCATGGGAACAGGCCCTTCAGCCCAACTTGTCCATGCCACCCCTTATTTTTAACCACTAAGCTAGTCCCAATTGTCCGCAGTTGGCCCATATCCCTCTATAGCCATCTTACCCATGTAACTGTCTAAACGCTTTTTAAAAGTCAAAATTGTACCTGCTCTGCTACTACTTCTGGCAGCTTGTTCCAGACACTCACCACCCTCTGTGTGGAAAAATTGCCCCTCTGGACCCTCACGTATCTCTCCCCTCTCACCTTAAACCTATGCCCTCTAGTTTTAGACTCCCCTACCTTCGAGAAAAGATATTGACTATCTACCTTGTCTATGCCCCTCATTATTTTATAGACCTAAAGAGTTGAGAAACTCAAAATCTTCAAAGCATCCAAACATTTCATTGAAATACTCTGGGTCCATTTATACCAGATCTTCCCTGCTTCTGAGTGGAGGGCACTTTTCTGAATGTTCTACCTTCAGCATTCAATTTTACATCCTTCACCTTATAGTTCAGGGAGATCAATTATAGCTCTTTGCAATGGTTGAACCCCAGAAGAGCAGGTCCATCTCAGTGACATTCATTTAACATCTTTTCCTTTGTGTGACCCTCTAATTTGGATTATTCTTAGCTATCAAATCTCAGTCCCATCGTATGTCATCACAATGTCACTGCTCCTTTTCTGAGCATCTTTGCTGTTGAATAACCATTTTCTTTCAAATTTTCAGGAAAGGTCTTCTAGTAGTTTAAAGGAGATGAAGTTTCTCTGTGCTCCAGTATCGAACTTCAGCATTAGATTTATAGTTGTGGTTTTATTTTTCCTGATTGGAAAGTGTGTGTGACTTTTTTTCTCTAGGAATCGTTACATCCAGATATTTCATCCAATTTGGAAGGTTCCTTTGTCCACTGTATCCACAAACCTATTGTCATCTTCCAGCGATTGTGGTTTTCCTTTCTTTTCCTACTCATTCACTCTGTCGTGGTTTCTGGTGGCTCCTTTAAAGTCTTTTCCTTGTCTTTTGTACAATGTTTCCCAGTGATTGTGCTTTTCACAGGCTCTGTAAGTGATCCATAGGCAGGACATTTATTTCAATCTCTGAACTCATGTAGTCATCCACAACTCTTGTACATCTTTCCATCTGATGTGCATTTTTCTGTTGCTCTTTCACTGCGGCAATCTTGCTGCCTTTATCTTGACTGAACTGAAGGCTAGCCATTTGAATTGTCAGTATCTTCATCTGTCTACTCATGGCTTTGTGTGCTATGTTGAGTTTGTCTTTTCCAATTGGAACGTTTTGCACAATAGGGTGTGCAGAACCCTAAATGAGTTAATCTATTAACCTTTCATCCGTTTCTTTGATTTCACATGTTCTGGCTACATTTCTCGATCTTGTTAAGAAATTGTCAGCAAGCTCACCTGGTTCCTGCCTCAGGCTTTGGAATTCACATCAGTGGATCCAATGGTTTGACTCTGGCTGGAGATGTGTGCTGAACTTCTCAAAACGTTTGTCTGGGTTTTTACTGTCAGCCTCACAGATATCAAAGTTGTTGAACTGGTTTGACCCTGTCTCTCCTGTCCACAAAAAGATGTAGCTAACTCTTTCCTCTTCATTCATGTCTTTTAGAAAGCTAGTGTACTGGATGGTACTGCACTTCTGTTTAAATTTCTCAAATGTTTTAATGACATTATCAACTTCCCAATAGGTCCTTAGATGGACATTACTGAGGCAATGGCTATTTTATTTTTGCACAATTCAGTTTTTATCACTCTGGCACGAATTTAAGTTGATTTTTTTTCAACTGAATTCAGCATTAAATCCATTTAAAATGGTTGCGTTTTACTCAAAGACTGCTGCTGCCACCATGCTATGCCTTTTGGCTCCCAGAAGTTTGAAATAATCACACTTTTAGACAAAATACTGGAGCTTTATTGAATATTTCTTACAGCTCTCCATTTAGCTGGTGGACCAATTTTAGTACACTGACCGAGGTGCAAGTGATGTGGCATTTGAGAAATATATATATATACACATGCACATAACAATATCGCTGCTAACTCTTTATGGATCATACAGCAATATCTTTCCCAGCCTGTTCGGAAAATATGTCTTTTCAAGAAACCTTCTGTCCAAAATGCATTAAAATTACTTAAGCCCAATTCTTATCTGGGTCAAGTCTTGACAAGCCCATTCTTTTTCTTCAGATGCAACTGTTTAATTGATCATTTGTGTGTTCACTCAGCATTAGATGACAGAAGCTGATGATAATGCAAGTGCAACAAGGTGAGAACTGTTTCCAATCTGGAGTTATCTGAGAATTTTCTGCTGCTTGTTGGCTAATCCTTTATGATTTATGTCCCTATATTTAGTATGGGACAATGGCATGGAAGATACCAGAGCTTTCAAAGACTATGTCAGGCTATAGTTTGTGAACAATGATTTTGCAAATACCTTGAATGAACTTGAATGTGATCATAACGCCATTAGTTTCAACTTGATCATGGATAAAGATAGATCTGGTCCTCGGGTTGAGGTTCTAAACTGGAAAAAGGCTAAATTTGAAGAAATGAGAAAGGATCTAAAAAGTGTTCTCTGGCAAGGATGTGATTGGTAAGTGGGAGGCCTTCAAAGGAGAAATTTTGAGAGTGCAGAGTTTGTGTGTTCCAGTCAGGATTAAAGGCAAAGTGAATAAGCATAAGGAACCTTGGTTCTCGAGGGATATTGGAACTTTGATAAAGAAGAAGAGAGAGATGTATGACATGTATAGGCAACAGGGAGCAAATAAGATGCTTGAGGAGTATAAAAATTGCAAGAAACTACTTAAGAAAGAAATCAGGAGGGCTAAAAGAAGACATGAGGTTGCTTTGGCAGACAAGGTGAAGGATAATCCTAAGAGCTTCTACAGGTATGTTAAGAGCAAAAGGATAGTAAGGGATAAAATTGGTCCTCTTGAAGATCAGAGTGGTAGGCTATGTATGGAACCAAAAGAAATGGGGGAGATATTAAATGGGCTTTTTGCATCCGTATTTACTAAGGCAACTGGCATGGAGTCTATGGAAATAAGGCAAACAAGTAGGGAGTTCATGGAGCCTCTCCAGATTAAAGGGGAGGAGGTGCTTGCTGTCTTGAGGCAAATCAGAGTAGATAAATCCCCAGGATCGGACAGGGTATTCCCTTGGACCTTGAAGGAGACTAGTGTTGAAGTTGCAGAGGCCCTGGCAGATATATTTAAAATGTCGGTATCCACGGGTGAGGTGCCGGATGATTGGAGGATAGCTCATGTTGTTCCGTTGTTTAAAAAAGGCTCAAAAAGTAATGCGGGAAATTATAGGCCGTCGGTAGTAGGTAAATTATTGGAAGGAGTACTAAGAGATAGGATCTACAAATATTTGGATAGACAGGGACTTATTAGGGAGAGTCAACATGGCTTTGTGCATGGTAGGTCATGTTTAACCAATCTATTAGAGTTTTTCGAGGAGGTTCCCAGGAAAGTGGATGAAGGGAAGGCAGTGGCTGTTGTTTACATGGACTTCAGTAAGGCCTTTGACAAGGTCCCGCATGGGAGGTTAGTTAGGAAGGTCAGTCGCTAGGTATACATGGAGAGGTAGTAAATTGGATTAGACATTGGCTCAATGGAAGAAGCCAGAGAGTGGTAGTGGAGGATTGCTTCTCTGAGTGGAGGCCTGTGACTCGTGGTGTGCCACAGGGATCAGTGCAGGGTCCATTGTTGTTTGTCATCTATATCAATGATCTGGATGATAATGTGGTAAATTGGATCAGCAAATTTGCTGATGATACAAAGATTGGAGGTGTAGTGGACAGTGAGGAAGGTTTTCAAAGCTTGCAGAGGGATTTGGACCAGCTAGAAAAATGGGCTGCAAAATGGCAGATGGAGTTTAATGCAGACAAGTGTGAGGTATTGCACTTTGGAAGGACAAACCAAGGTAGAACATACAAGGTAAATGTTAGGACACTGAAGAATGCAGCCGAACAGAGGGATCTGGGAATACAGATACATAATTCCCTAAAAGTGGCGTCACAGGTAGATAGGGTCATAAAGAGTGCTTTTGGTACATTGGCCTTTATAAATCAAAGTATTGAGTACAAGAGTTGGAATGTTATGGTGAGGTTGTATAAGACATTGGTGAGGCCGAATTTAGAGTATTCTGTGCAGTTTTGGTCACCAAATTACAGGAAGGATATTAATAAGGTTGAAAGAGTGCAGAGAAGGTTTACAAGGATGTTGCCGGGACTTGAGAAACTGAGTTACAGAGAAAGGTTGAATAGGTTAGGATTTTGTTCCCTGGAGCATAGAAGAATGAGGGGAGATTTGATAGAGGTGCATAAAATTATGATGGGTATAGATAGAGTGAATGCAAGCAGGCTTTTTCCACTGAGGCTAGGGGAGAAAATAACTAGAGGACATGGGTTAAGGGTGAAGGGAGAAAAGTTTAAAGGAAATATTAGGGGGCTTCTTCACACAGAGAGTGGTGGGAGTGTGGAATGAGCTGCCAGATGAAGTGATGAATGCGGGCTCACTTTTAACATTTAAGAAAAACTTGGACAGGTACATGGATGAGGGGGGTGTGGAGGGATATGGTCCAGGTGCAGGTCAGTGGGACTAGGCAGAAAAATGGTTCGGCACAGCCAAGAAGGGCCAAAAGGCCTGTTTCTGTGCTGTAATGTTTCTATGGTTCTCTGGTTCTAACTGTTGTCGCAATAAAGCTTCTGAGCATTTGTGATATTTAATGAATTTGCAAGGTCGAAGGAAGGTTCTGAACCCCACTACCATGGAATTTGCAGAATTCCCCTTGACCAACAATGAACCACTGGTGGGGTTCTTCATTCAAATAATATGGGATTTGGAAAATTAGCCAGATGTGACGCTTTCCCACCAGTTGCTTATGGACTTAGCTGCTGTTCTGATTCAGCTACTCACTCAGACACAGTATCAATGTTAGGTATACTGACTTCAATTGCAATGACAATTATTTATTTAACTAGGGATTTCTATCTAAGGTTTGACATTGGTAAATGTTTCGGGCATTCTATGTCAAATTGCGGCTCTCTCAGTCAAGGCTTCCTGAACTCCTGTTTTCAATTTAATTGCCTCTCCAACATTTGCCAGATGTTTACACATTTACATATTCTGCCTCTCGTATTTGATCATGTTTCAAACCCCTCCTAAATACTTCTCAACACAACTTCGAACCCCACCCCCGGCCAAATTAATAACCAGGTTTACAGCAAATCAACAGATTAAATATCTCCACCACAAATACAAAATTAGAAAGATGATTATGGCTCTGTTTGCTGAAGTATTAAAACCAATCTCTCAGTAACTGAAATTTAAATCCAAGCAAATAACATTCAGGGCAACAAGTTCATGGAGTTTATTTAATATATCCGCCCACAACTTGAGGTGGCTTTAACCATATACTTTGGTACACTCTGTACTTTATGTTACAATGTTTATTGCATGGATACCAATTTTTTTCTACTGGCTTTGCCATAATGGTTAGGATTTGCATTCCATTATCTTGGTAAATTTCTTTTTTTGTTCTTCATACCTCCTCCACACTAGTGATTGGTGATTACCGTGTCCTATAATTTCCAGTTGCTGTTACTGGTATTTGCATTAGCACAAGCAGCTGTAGATGCAAGTCTTCCCATTCCTCCTTTCCCAGCTTTTGCTTTGCTTTGCCCTTTATTAAAAATCATTCATTCCCAGGATGTGTGCATTGCTAACAAAATTAGCAATTATTCATCGATCCCTGATTGCAATGATGACAAAATTTCAATAAACCAGGAGGTTGTAACTTTTGGAGGAAACTGGAATAGGATGATGTGTTCCCATGTATCTGCTGTCCCTGCCTAGCTAGGTAGTGGATATGCTGCCAAGAAGCCTTGGTGAGTGTACTTAGTACATGCTGCAACCATGGACGGATTTTCAGCTTCAGAGATAAGGTGCCTATCAGGTGGACATATTTGTTCTGGACGGTTGAGCTTCCAGTGTTGCTGCAATTGCATATATACAGGTAAGCGGAGATTATTCATCACACTGCTCACTTGTGCCTTGTAGGTGGCGGAGGTAAGTCATTCACCACAAAATATCCAACCTCTGAACTGCTCTTTCAGCTGTAGCATTTATGTGGCTCGTCCAATTGAGTCTTTGGTCAATGGTGACCCCAGCATAATTAATTTCTACATTTTTCCTAGCAGGTTGGTGGGGAGGGTGGCGCTGTCAGGGAAGTCCAACTTGCACTTCTATAGCATCTTTAACAAAGTAAAATATCCTGAGGCAAATTGGCATCATCAAGCAAAATCTGATACTGAGATACATGATTAAAAGCTTCAAATCTTATTTATTAGTGTCACACGTAGGCTTACATTAACACTGCAATGAAATTACTGTGAAAATCCCCTAGTCGCCACACTTTGGCGCCTGTTCAGTTACACTGGGGGAGAATATTGCTTGGCCAATGCACATAACCAGCACGTCTTTTGGACTGTGGAGGGAAACTGGAGGAAACCCAAGCAGCTATGAGGAGAACGCGCAAACTCCACATAGGCAGTGACCCAAGAGAGGAATCGAACCCGGGTCTCTGGCACTGTGAGGCTGCAGTGCTAACAAGTTGGCACTGTGGTTAGCACTGCAGCCTCACAGTGCCACCGTGCCGCCCCAGCAGCTTGGTCAAAGAGGTAGAGTTTCAGGGAGGGTCTTAGAGCAGGAGAGTGAAGGAGATAGGCAGAGAGGTTTAGTGAGGAGGTGCAGCCTTAGCAGTTGAAGGTACAACCACAGTCTCCAATAATGGAATAATTAAAATCAGAGATGTAAAGGAGAGCAGAATTAAGAGTGTCCTCAAAGACTCCATAGAATCATACAGTGCAGAAGAGGCCCTTTGGCCCATCGAGTCTGCACCAACACAACATAAATGGCTGGAGGAGGTTACAAAGATTGGCTAAAGTCATGAAATGTCCCAAAGAGGTGATTAGGTTCTTTCAGCTCGATAGAGTTATCAAGGTCCTCACAGTGTGGGTAACTGTGGCTACAAACCTGTATCCAGCTCCATTACAGTATAATAACTATCAAATCATGTTTTACTGCCAAGACTCAAGTTCTAATCTTGGATGAATCAGGATAATTAAAAAAGAAAGTGAGGTAAGACATCAGAAATTCAGGGAAGTTTCACCAGGGATAAATAATCCATTTTATATTGGGCATCCGGATCAAAGTAATAGCTAGAAAATGTTGTACCTTTGATACCTTTGATACCCAAAGACAAATGAAATAACATGGATTACTTAATTTAGAACTGTCTGTCTAGAGTTCTACAGGACAACGTTCTGAGCAGACAGGGAGGTGTTGGTAGGTTAAAGGAACCGTGGTGCACGAAAGCTGTGCGGGACCTAGTCGCGAAGAAAAGGAAAGCGTACAAAAGGTTCAGAGAACTTAGCGAAGATCGGGATCTAGATGAGTATACGGCTTGTAGGAAGGGACTAAAGAAGGAAATTAGGAGAGCCAGAAGGGGTCAAGAAAAGGCCTTCGCAGGTAGGATTAAGGAGAAACCTAAGGCGTTCTATAAATATGTGAAAAGTAAAAGGATGAGACGTGAAGGAATAGGGCCTATAAAAGGTGAAGGCGGGAAAATCTGTACGGAACCAGTAGAAATGGCAGAGGTGCTTAATGAGTATTTTGCCTTGGTTTTCACAGAGGAAAAGGACATGGGTGGATGTACTGTGGGCTTGCGGTGGACTGAAAAGATTGAGTATGTGGACTTTAACAAAGAGGTTGTGCTAGAATCTTTGAATGGCATCAAGATAGATAAGTCGCCAGGTCCGGATGGGATGTACCCCAGGTTACTGTGGGAGGCGAGGGAAGAGATTGCAGAGCCTCTGGCGATGATCTTTGCGTCGTTGATGGAGACGGGAGTGGTGCCAGAGGATTGGAGGATTGCAGATGTGGTTCCTATTTTCAAGGAGGGGAATAGGGATAGCCCAGGAAATTACCGACCGGTGAGTCTAACCTCAGTGGTTGATAAGCTGATGGAGAAGATCCTGAGGGACAGGATTTATGAGCATTTAGAGAGGTTTAGTATGCTCAAGATTACTCAGCACGGCTTTGTCAAAGGCCTTACGAGCCTGGTGGAGTTCTTCGAAAATGTGACTAAATACATTGACGAAGGGAAAGTGGTAGATGTGGTTTATATGGATTTTAGCAAGGCGTTCGATAAGGTCCCCCATGCAAGGTTTCTAGAAAAAGTGAGAGGGCATGGGATCCAAGGTGCTGCTGCCCTGTGGATCCAGAACTGGCTTTCCCAAAGGAGGCAGAGAGTGTGTATAGATGGGTCTTTTTCTAAATGGAGGTCGGTCACCAGTGGTGTGTCCCAGGGATCTGTTCTGGGACCCTTGCTGTTTGTCATTTTCATAAATGACCTGGTTTGAGGAAATGGAGGGATGGGTTGGTAAGTTTGCCAACGCCACGAAGGTTGGTGGGGTTGTGGATAGTCTGGAGGGATGTCAGAAGTTACAGAGGGACATAGATAGGATGCAAGACTGGGCGGACAAATGGCAGATGGACTTCAACCCAGATAAATGGGTAGTAGTCCATTTTCGCAGGTCAAATGGGATGAAGGAGTACAATATTAAGGAAAAGACTCTTAGTACTGTAGAGGATCAGAAGGACCTTGGGGTCCAGGTCCATAAGACTCTAAAAACAGCCCCGCAGGTGGAGGAGTTAGTTAAGAAGGCGTATGGTTTGCTGGCCTTTATCAATCGAGGGATTGAGTTTAGGAGTCCAGGGATAATGATGCAGCTATATAAGACCCTCGTCAGACCCCACTTGGAGTACTGTGCTCAGTTCTGGTCGCCTCATTACAGGAAGGGTGTGGAAATGATTGAAAGGGTGTAGAGGAGATTTACAAGGATGTTGCCTGGATTGAGTGGCATGCCTTATGAGGATAGGCTGAGGGAGCTCGGTCTTTTCTCCTTGGAGAGACGTAGGATGAGAGGAGACCTAATAGAGGTGTATAAGATGATAGATCGGTTGGACTCGCAGAGGCTTTTTCCCAGGGTGGAAATGGCTGCTACGAGAGGACACAGGTTTAAGGTGCTGGGGGGTAGGTACAGGGGTAATGTTAGGAGAAAATTTTTCACACAGAGGGTGGTGGGCGAGTGGAATGGGCTGCCGTCAGTTGTGGTGGAGGCAAACTCAATAGGGACTTTTAAAAGACTCCTGGATGTGTACATGGGACTTAATAGGCTGGAGGGTTATAGGTAGGCCTAGAAGGTAGGGATATGTTTGGCACAACTTGTGGGGCCGAAGGGCCTGTTTGTGCTGTAGTTTTTCTATGTTTCTAAATGCAACAGTTACTGCGAATGGGATTCGATCATGCTTCATTGTTTTAAAAGCAATCTTTTGATATCAATTTGACGGTAACTAGTATGAAATTACAAATATCTGGTATTTTTAAATCTGTTTACTGCTTGCTAAGAAACCTCCAGCTGTGCCAGTCTCAGCTGATTTGTTGCTAATATTGAAGAGTGTACACATTACTGTCTGGTATGCAAACTCTCACTTCAAAAGCAGATGGTCAGTGTAGCCTTGACAGATGACTTATTTGCAGAGTTCACATGGCCAACGGAATTGCTTTATATCGCAAACATGATTGAAAGAGGTAGAGCTATCTACGTTGCTGCTGTAATTACACTTGGCTTTGTCCTGCCAATCAGTAACACATTTGAGACAGTTTTCTGAGGAGCGGGCCTGTTACTCTGACATCCAGTTGATGGATGGCCCTGTAATGAGGGCTTGCCAATTCTGTGAATAAATGTGACAGCCTTCTCCCTGTCTTTCCATTCCTCTCATGCCACCATCTGCAGCTCATGTGAAGCTAGATTCATGGAAACGCTGTGGTGATTAGATGTAACCCCACATGCAAGAGGTTTTTTATTCCGGAAGTTAGTCTGGGATTGAGTATTATTGAGAAGTTAATGAGCTGTTCCACTTCTTACTATTTCTGTATCCGAGGTGGTGAAGCAACACAATCTATGCCAAATGAAAACTGTTGTACTGACACGGTGGCACAGTGGTTAGCACTGCTGCCTCACAGCACCAGGGACCTGGGTTCGATTCCCGGCTTGGTGGAGTCTGCACGTTCTCCACGTGTCTGTGTGGGTTTCCTCTGGGTGCTCCTATTTCTTCCCACAGTCCAAAAGACGTACCGATTAGGTGTATTGGCTATGCTAAATTCTCCCTCAGTGTACCCGAACAGGCACCGGAGTGTGGAGACTAGGGGATTTTCACAGTAACTTAATTGCAGTGTTAATGTAAGCCTACTTGTGACTAATAAATAAACTTAAACTTGAAACTTTCCATAAACCTGATTTGTACGCAATGGCCAAGTGGTATTATCACTAGACTATTAGTCTAGAAACTCAGCTAATGTCCTGGGGACCCAGGTTCAAATCCCACCACAGCAGATGACCACGCACAAAACAAAACACCAGGTTCATCCCAAGAATGAACAGAGTGAACAATCTCTCCAAAAAGAACGGGTTAAGCCGATGGCTTTCGAGCTGACCAGATGGGGAATTGACAAGGAGAGCTTCGACTCCAAGGAGCAGAGACAGAGAGAATTAGAGAAAGACAACCGTGTGTCAGAAAGACAGGCTAGATCAAGGGGTATGGAGAGAAAGCAGGAGTGGGATACTGAAACTGCATGATCAGCCATGAACATATTGAAATTATGGTTGATAATGCACTTTCAGCAAAGTCAGAGACCTGAGAGGGTAAGGGGGACGGGGGACGGAGAAGTTTGCGGGAATCAGGGTAGCATAATGGTAATGTAACTACAGTGGGTAAAGACTTATGGAAGATGTGGTATAAGGGTATCTGGCACTGTACGGGTTAATGTGGGAATGTGTACAGTACTGTCCAGTGTGATATGAATAGATACATGACCTGGGACTAGAGTTGTGGATTGGACAGAGACCTATGTAGAAGGCAGCATGGAGTTAGCTCCTAGCTTGGAACTACACTCTGCAAATATGTACACAGTAATGTGTTATCAATAAACATGTAATGTTTAACTATACAAGACTCAGGGACCTCTTCATGAGACCTACTGAATATACAATATAAATGTGATAACCTTTGTATAATCCGACATTGTTTTTCCCTTACTGTGCCCAGTGTTGGCTCTGCTCAGCTTCATGCAATGAATGTGCTCCAAGAAGTAACCCGTGACCAAAAGGTAAGTTTTATTCATCTAATTACTATTGTAACAACCACAAATCCATGAATAAGTCTCATCAGTCCTCTTAAAACATTGTGTTTCTTTCGACTAATTTTTTGCTTAGTCACTTAAATACATTTTCTATTATATCAACTGTTAATGATCAATAACGGCGCTATTAATAAAAAAAGGGCCTTGAGGATGGCTTCAAAAATATTTTAAAGTTATGTTCCATTCATTTTGTGCAGATATTGATAGAGTAAGCGCCCATACAAATTTACTTTATTGCTACACTCTGCTGCCCTTTGATGAGGTGTGAGAACTCGCTGGTTTCAAAACTAAGTGTATCCATTTAATCAGTGCCATCCAAAATGGCACCCACTCCATGCACACACATTTCTAATTCTACTGCCATTTTAGCCAGGGCAGTAGAGCACATGGAGGGAGCATCCGTCAGAAATATACAAGGTAGATTGGGACATCATGATCTCATTCTGCATTGTCATTTGGAAGCTCAGTGCTCCAACTTATGTTGTCTTTTAATCACACAGGGCTGGACATGCAGTCAAAACTGGTAGATAAACCTCTATTAACATTTAAACTCATCAACTACTTGCAGTTTGCTGGTTGGTTTATTTGGCTCTTGCTGTGATAGCAGTACTTCATTGTTTCAATTTAGTTAAGGTCGTGGAAGGCCACACAAGTGGTACAGCGCGTGGTGAAGGGCTTTGTCCTGATCTCAAGGATTCTGCACAAAACACCTGATCCTGCTTGAGCTACAGCAAGATGGAAAGAATGAGCAAAGATTACAGGACAAGCGGCTGGAACATGGAGATGGAGGGTGCATGAGGAGGGGGTGGAGGGGGGGGGGGGAGGGTGGGGGGGGGGGGGTTGCAGGGGGAGGACACTCACAAGGGATATTATCTGCCCAGGTGTTCAGGGATAATCTTCCTACCTGAATTTCAGTGAGGAACAATGTGCCAGACATCTCCACCTCAATAAATAGTTCTCACTGAAATCTGCCTGACACTATAGTCACAGCTGTAACCTACATGGGGAGAGAACATCATTGCCAGTGGCTATGGATGTGACCACAGTCATGAACTTTCAATGTATTTGGCTGCTTCAAGGCTGGAGCAGGTGATACTTGCAACATTTCTCAGCTTCCTGTCCCCTGAGGCTCTATATTCCAAGATAGACAAGTACAGTGCATTCTCCCTGTCAAGGGAAAGAGGTGGAGCGAGTACACAGCTTTGTGCAAGCTTCGACACGGTGTCACTGACCGCAAGCACATTGCTTTGCAGGCATCGCATATCAATTCTGAGATCTACCAAACCAGAAGGGGTTCAATTCCCTCAAGGTCCAGCTGGTGCACAACCCATTCGCAACATATCAGGAAGGTCAATGCCCCATGTCCTGACAACAGTCACAATGCTTTCATTCTGTGGCAGCCAACTGTGCCATCTGCATTAAAAAAAAACATTTACTGGCTGCGTGTTTTGTCGGCTGGGCCAGCATTTATTGCCCATCCTTGGTTGCCCTTCAGAAGGCGGTAGTGAGCTGCCTTCATAAAATGGTAGTCATGATGTGGAGATGCCGGCGTTGGACTGGGGTGAACACAGTAAGAAGTCTCACAACACCAGGTTAAAGTCCAACAGGTTTATTTGGGAGCAAATACCATAAGCCTTCGGAGCACTGCTCCTTCATCAGATGGAGCAGTGCTGATGTCCATCTAGTGGTCGAGGTTTGGAAGCTGCCGCTTAAAGAACCTTGGTGAGTTCCTGCTGTACTTTTTATAGATGGTACACACTGTTATCACTGTGTCAGTGGTGGAGAAATTGAATGTTTGTGTGGAAAGAGTAGCTGCTTTGTCCTTGATGGTGTCAAATTTCTTGTGTTGCTGTTGGAGCTGCACTCAGGCAAGTGGAGAGTATTCCATCACATGCCTGAGTTGTGCCTTGTAGATGGTGGACAATCTTTGGGCCGGAGGGGTGGGGGGGTGAGTTACACATTGCAGGATTCCTAGCCTTTGACCTGCTCTGGTAGCCACAGTATTTATATGGCTAGTCCAGTTCAGTTTCTGGTCAATGATAACCCCCGAGGATATTCATAGTGGGAGATTCAGCAATAGTTGGCACAGTCTGGGTGACTGGCAACAGCAAGGGCACTGGCAAAGTGTCAGAGTTAGGAGCAGGAATGCCATCATATGGAGAGAGAACAGCCGCTTCATCCTCCACAGCACCCATTGCTTTTGTGTGGTGCCTCAGTAATCCTAATCATGGGTTGGTGTATAGATTGCTGAGCTGCTCAGAGACCTTGCAAGCCCCTTTGAACACGAGTATCTGAAGTTATAATTACAACAGCATGAGCTTATAGGAGGCTGGCTGAGCTTCTGAGGCTTCTACTGTAATGGAAGCTGAGATATTGGCCAGTAGATGCTGCATCATTGTCTGTCATGGCGTGCTAATGGAATGGCCACACTGGAGAGGATGGGCTTCAAGTTCTGCGTAAAGCTGTGTCAAGTTTGTGCCGAACTGTGGTATACTCTTTGTCATTAACCATAGGCCGACAGGCCTGTTAATACACCAAGCATTTCTTGGTGTATTCCTATTAGCCTTCTCTATGTCGCACCATTCAAGTCCTCTGCAGTAATTTTACTGTTCAGTAAGCTGACGTCCTGGCTGTAGGTGACTTGTGTCCAGGGTCTGACCATGTGTAGATGCTGCTTCTAAGTTGTACACTTACACAACCCCCAGTGGTTAGCATTGCTGCCTCACAGCACTGGGATCCAGGTTCGATTCCTGGCTTGGGTCACTGTCTGTGTGAAGTTTGTACATTCTCACTGTGTCCGCATGGGTGTCCTCCTACAGTCCGAAGATGTGCAGGTTAGGTGGATTGGCTATGCTAAATTGTCCCTTAGTGTCAGGAGGACTAGCTAAGTAAATGCTTGGGGTTATGGGATAGGGCCTGGGTGGGTTTGTGGTCGGTGCAGACTCGATGGGCCAAATGGCCTCCTCCTCTGTATGATTCTATGAAAGTTTGTCAGTGTGTGGCGCAATGCGTTTGACTGATGTGGCTGTCACGACTGAATAGCTGGTAGTGAGTTTAAGCTACGAGATGTGGGCATGAATTTTGCAGCAGAGTTGACTTTCCTAGGATGATGTAAAACTGAGTGTTGGGTTTACTTCATGATTGATATGGGTTGCAGTTGCGTGGCATGGCGATTTGAGCAGCGGGCGTGTGGCGATTTGAGCAGCGGGCGTGTGGCGATGAGCACGTGGCGATTTGAGTGATGGGTGCGTGTTGATTTGAGTGATGGGCGGGTGTTGATTTGAGTGATGGGCGCGTGGCGATTTGAGCGACGGGTGCATGGTGATTTGAGCGATGGGCGCGTGGCGATTTGAGTGATGGGCGTGTGGCGATTTGAGCGATGGGTGTGTGGTGATTTGAGCGATGGGTGTGTGGTGATTTGAGCGATGGGTGTGTGGTGATTTGAGTGATGGGCGCGTGGCGATTTGAGCGACGGGTGCATGGTGATTTGAGCGATGGGCGCGTGGTGATTTGAGCGATGGGTGTGTGGCGATTTGAACGATGGGTGTGTGGTGATTTGAGCGATGGGTGTGTGGTGATTTGAGCGATGGGTGTGTGGTGATTTGAGTGATGGGCGCGTGGCGATTTGAGCGACGGGTGCATGGTGATTTGAGCGATGGGCGCGTGGTGATTTGAGCGATGGGCGCGTGGTGATTTGAGCGATGGGTGTGTGGCGATTTGAACGATGGGTGTGTGGTGATTTGAGCGATGGGTGTGTGGCGATTTGAGCGATGGGTGCGTGGTGATTTGAACAGAGGCTGAGGCCAATGGTGAAGTTGCTGCAATATGGCATTCACGGATACAATTACTGACGTTGACCTCTCATGTGATGCCTTTAAATTTCTGGCACTGACTGCCTCAGATTCTCACCCTCTTTGTAAAGTTTGTCTGGAGGTTCTCCTCTGGAAAGATCACGTACCTCCTGCTCTCCACATCCTGTAACAGGCCCAAGTGCAACACTGGAAACACTCCACTCCCTGTTATGTGTCGTTCCCAGGTAGAATGATTCTACCAGCTGCTTCAACCAAGATGCACCTCCCCCTTTAAGAGGTGTAGACTGGCTTTAAACAGCGAAGGCTAGTTTGAGTTCATGTCAGCCTCTCTTAATTCTGCCCTCCTGCTCAGGCAAGCAGCCACCCAATGATGAGGTTAGTTCAAGCTGCAATCATTTAAATTAGCAGCCAGCACGTTTGTGCACTTCCTGCTTTGGAGACAACTTGCTCAGCTTAATTCAACATTGTTATTCCCACATGCATTTTTTGAAGTTATCAAATTTTAAGGCTTCTTGTGCCTGGCCAAGAGTCCGGGTGTGTTTGAAAATTAAGGGCTGGATTCAAACTGTTAGCTCCGTCGTCTGAGGTCTAATGCTTGCTTCCGGGATCACACTGAAAAAACAGATGGAGCAAGTTGGACAGAGTTGGAAAAGGCTGAGAGCTTCAGAAGCTCTGTGCCCATATAGTAGTGCCTTTATACTCTGCATGTAGCTCCGACTGAAACTATGAGACATGAACAAACATATGTGTGGGTAGAGAGCTGACAAGTGATACTAATCAACACCGATTGAGGAAGGTTAAATATCACTGACTAGCTGTACGTGTGCTGTTAAATGGGAAGAAAACTGTGCTCTAACATGTGAACACAAAGTTGTCACATTGGGACATGAAAATGTACCTGAACAATATTAGCAAATAAAACATTTATATAAATGTCCAATTTGTGCAATTTCATATTCTCAAAATAAGCATAACTGTACCAGCCAACTCTTAACAACTAGCTGTTAAATCTCTGTTGCCATAAAGTACCTAAAAACCAGATGGTTAGCAATTCTTAGAGTGAAATCAAACTCGATTGACACTTTGGATCTTTCTTCATGAAAGCCAACACTCTACAGGACCTCCTTAGAAATATCAGCAACTGTTGTACAAGCCTTTTTGGAAACAGTTGAACATTCACGCCAAGGCTTGCCCAGCTTCTTGTGCAGTGTAATATAACCCCTGCCTCCAACAATCTGGCAGAGTTAAGTGAAATCCTTTCTTGGCCAGAGATTGGTATTCTTAGCCAAGAGTCCAACAGTGTAGTGTAGAAATAATTTCTTAAATACCTCATGATTTTCAGATTGGGTACAAAATACACCAAGTGATAATTTGAAGGTTAGATTGATTAAATGGGTGACAAATTGCTTTTTGACAGGTTTACTGAACAGGTGCATGGTAGAACTTTTTTCTCACCAATCAACCACTGCCAACTTACCAGCATTGTCCAGTTACTGGGTCACGGACAATGTTTCTCAGTGGTGGTATTGGCCCAGATTTATATTAGTGCGAGTCCCAAGGGAGAGACCCAGGAACGTCGCAAAACAAAGAGCAAATTATGGAGTTAGCAATTTACACCATTAATGATGCCTCTCCTTTCATTTCTGGGACTTTGGGTGTGTTCTTGCAGGTATCCACGCCAAAGAACAGTTGGATTGTAATTGTCATAGTATTGGCCCCATCTAAGTCAATGATGACTGCAGTTTTCCTGCATATTTTGCTGCCACTTAAGACCAAAAGGTAAATGTGTTACTGGCCTGGCAGTGGGTGTAATTTATTCATTTCCTCGTACATCAATTGCTTGTAAATGACATGTTAAATATATTTGCTAATTTGAATGTTCTTACTGACCCCAGCCGGCCCTCATGTCAGCCTTCATTAATAATCCATTAATGGTTTATTAATTTAAGTCCAGCAACAAAGTCTAAAATTTACAGCTTACTTACATTCAACTTTAAAATATAATTGCAGGATTCTGACCCCTTTCATCATAACCCAACAGTAACAAACTACATTATCAGGTGTGATTCAGTTGGTAGTAGTCTTGTCTTGTAGTGCTAGGTTGTGTGTTCAAGTCTCACTCCAGGAATTGAGCACAGAAATCAAGGCTGACACTCCAGTGTATTATTGGGGGAAGGAAGTAAGCACTGCATTGTTGGAGACAACATCTTTCAGACCAGACACTAAATCAAGGTGAATGCAAAAGATTCCATGGCAGTATCTTGAAGAGGAGCAGGGAGTTCTCCCCGGTCAATATTTATCCCTCAAATTAACATCACAAATTAACATAATATCAAGTCATTATCTCCGTGTGCAAAATGGCTGCCATGTTAACTGTATTACTATAACGACTACGCATGACAAGTACTTCAGTGACTGTAAAGTGCGGTGGTCATGAGAGGACCTATATAAATGAAAGTTTTAAAAATTAATCGTTTTACAAGCTGGCAAAATAAAACCGAACATGCTTTCCAATTCTGATGATTAATATCACCAACATTGATCGAATTTGATTCGTTTTATTTCTCAAGCTGCTGGTGTGTAAAAAACTCTTAGCGAATCCAACTGCTTGATTTGGATGGGAACCAGATTAGTATGGTAATTTAACAGGACGTAGACATGGAGAGATGGCAACTGACACATTAAAAAATCTTATTATTCTATCAAGGAACCCATAAATGATCCGGCAACTGAACCACCCGTTATGAAGGATCCCGCACCAAGCCGCTAATACAGCAGGATCCAGTGAGACAGAGATTAATTTATTACAAATGAGCTTCCTATGTTACCATGTTTCTGAAAGTATTTGGTTGGGTGCAAAGCATTTAAGGATGGTCCTGAGATTGTGAAAGATGCCACGCAGGATGCAAATTCTTTCTTTCTTTATTTATTTACAGGTTCATGTGCATAAAACATAGTTTACATCAGTTACAATGAGGAGGTAATAATGTAGCATCCTGACAGAGTTCAGCACTTCCATTACTCCCTTAACAAAGAAACTGCACCATTAACAGCAGGATCAATGTGTTGCCCACTGGCTGGGCTGCTTTGATTCACTGCCATGCCCCCCTCCCCCGCAGCAAATTCTAATTAAAACCGCAGAAAAATATGGGGTAGGTTCCGAATGATGGGATCGACACACTATTCCGTGCATGTCACCAATCTCATTGCTGCAACATCTGGGCCACTGGCTCCTTTACAGTCAATTGCGAACTTGTAAAGCCAGTAAATTGGAATTAAAGACCAAGATAACCACTGTACCTGGATTAAAGTAGTAAACCATTAAAACTTTTAAAGACAAATTTTACAAAACCCCCTCCCTGCAGAAAAACAGCATGAGAAAAAAACCAAGCACTAATTTAGTCATCCCTTTCCCAACCTGTAAAATCACTGAATGTACAAAGGATTACACTTCCACTGCTGAAAGGCATCAGGTTCACAACTTGTCGGGATCCTCTATTGCTCCTCAATAAACACAAGTGTTTCTGTCAAGAGAACAATCCTCTTCTTCCGGGATGGATCTTAAATATCCATTTCAAACTGAGCGTCATCAGCTAGAAATTGAAAAGATAATGATTAGTACGCTGCTCTGGGTTGGAAGTCTATCGGTCAAACCTTAAGCATTCCTTCACGGACTCAAATATTTAAAATGACCGTGCATTCAAAGTGACACAATGGTGGGCTGCATTAAATTGACTTGTCACGGTTTTCATTCCCTTTGCCTCTTCTTCCAGACATCATAATTTAGGGCAGCGCTGACTTTCCAGACTGTGTTTCTACAAGTGGCATTTGTCACTAACCAATTTTTTTTCAGGTAAAAGGGACAGCTATTATACCTCCATCTCTGTAAATGGTTGAACTTAACTTCTGAAGTTCAAATACCGCATTCTCGATTTTTTTTAACAGAATATCTTGCTGGAATAACATATTAGATTTTGCACACTGGAAGCACATTCTATTCCAGGCATCAGCTCACTGCCTAAATGAAATCTCCGCAGCACATGGAACAACATGTTTTCGCTGGTTGATAAACATAAACGGTAGCATCATGTCCTTAATTAAAATAGCAACTGGCAATGGCTTATATTTTATTAACTGCCTATTGGGTATCAGAACGAAGAACCCTCGGGACCCGAAAAGGTTTTGCCTCAGGAATATCTTAAAAGTTCACTAAAATCAATTAATTTGTGGATAACACAATTATAAGATAAATCCCATCCAGCAAACTGAAATTACCAACTGCAAAACATCACCTTCTGATTAGATGCGAGTTCAAGAACACAAAAGGCACCGCAGCAGTTTTTAAACATATCAGGTATGCTCAGAATAATTCCAACACTTTAGTGACATTAGAGAAAATAAATTAGATGTACTTTTTATCTTCTGCCCTCAGTTATGTTTCTTTCTCTCCTGCCCGTACTCCTGTTGCGTTAGTTCCACTGAAATTGATCACCCTCTGGTATCTCCTCCCTTGTGCTGCTCTTCACGTTGATCCTTCAAAGCAATTGCCAGGAAGCTATTAATGTCCACACCCGTGCACATTGCGACACGGCCAATCAGGAGTGGGAAACCCTGCCAATTTCTCCTCCTACCCTATCCTGAGGACACCGAGGTCAACCACACTCTGGTTCCTCCTAACCGAATTGTGATCACACAGGATCAATCAGGAAGTTCCCAGTCTCTATGACTCAGTACCGATCTGGGGTGTATAGTTGCCTTTTGAGCCACTGAGGGCCGTCTACAGAAATATTAAAACTATTGCACTGAGTGTTTTTCATTTTTATCATGGATTGGAAAGATTTGGCAGTAACACTTTTTAAAAAAAAATCAGATTCCTTCCACAAAGTGTTGTGTGTTATCTGTTCAAAGGCATTCCTGTCATCCTGAAAAGAAAATTGCAAATTAACTCATGAAAAGTTGCATGCCTGGCAAATTACTGAACACGGCACGGTGGCACAGTGGTTAGCACGACTGCTTCCCAGTGCCAGGGACCCGGGTTCAATTCCAGCCTCAGGTGACTGGCTGTGTGGAGTCTGCGCATTCTCCCCATGTCTGCGTGGGTTTCCTCCAGGTGCTCCGGTTTCCTCCCAAAGTCCAAAGATGTGCGGGTTAGGTTGATTGGCCATGTTAAATTGCCCCAAGATGTGTAGGTTAAGGGGATTAGCAGGGTAAATATGTGGGGTTTTGGGGGCTGGGTGGGATTGTTGTTGATGCAGGCTCGATGGGCCAAATGGCCTCCTTCTGCACTGTAGGGATTCTATAAATACTATTTTAAAATCATCACCTCTACAGAAATAATAGTTTTAAATTGTTACCTTTCTAGGAAAACAGCAGACGGATGATAGTAAGGACTGGTCAAATAAATACCAAGCTTACATAAAATAAGATTCTTTCTTCTGCCATCTTCCAAATCAATGTCCACCTTTCCCCCATCCCATGCTTGAATTCCTTCAGATTTCTGTTCCTGTCACAGCACTGCAATGGCTCCAACATCACAAATGTTTGTGACAAGGGTAAACAATCGCTCCTTAACCTGTCTGCAGCCTTTTACACTGCTGACCACCCCACCCTGCTCGAATGCCTCGCTACTGTCATCCAGCCAGCTGGGACTGCACTCAGCTGCTTCCATCCATATATATCCCCCGGTCACATAGAGAATCACCAGCAATGGCTTCTCTTCCCACTCCTACACCATTACCTCTAGTGTCCCCAAGGATGTGTCTTTGGACACCTATTTCTCTACACACTGCCAATAGGCAACCTCGTCCTAAAGCACAAACGTCGTCGTTTCCACATGCACGCTAACAACACCCAGCTTTACCTGAAACCACCTCTCTCAACCCCTCCACTCTCTTTAACTTGTCAGATTGCTTGCCTGACATCCAGTACTGGATGAGCAGAAATCCCCTCCAAGAAATAATGGGAACACTTCCCTCATTATCTTCAGTTTCTGCCACAAAATCTACTCCCTAGTCCCTGACCTGCCCTGTTCCCTGGCAAATGTCTGATGCTAAAACCAGGCTGTTTGCAACCTTGGTGTCATATCTGATCCAAGCTGTGTTTCTGGCCACTTAGTGGCATCTTAGTTTCATCACTCAGCTCCGCCCCTGCCTCAGCTCATTTTCTGCTAAAACTCTCATCCCCGTGCCTTTGTTACCTCTAGTTCTGACTATTCCAAGACACTCCTGGCCAGCTTCCAGGTTCTACCCTCTGCAGGCTTTAGGTCACCCCTGCCCTACATTGGATGTTGGTTCAGCAATGCCTTGGTTTTAAAATTTCAAACTGGTTTACAAATCCTCCCATGACCTTGCCCCTCCATATTTCTGCAATCTCCATCAGCCCTACAACCCTTCAAGATTTTAGCGTTTCTCCGATTCTAGTCTCTTAGTGTTACCAATTTTCAATGTTCCACCATTGGTAGTCATGCCTTCAGCTGCTAAGGCCCTAAAGATCTACAACTCCCTTCAGCCATGACCCTACAAAATATCTGCACTCCTCTAATTCTAGACTCTTCAGCATCCTGATTTTAATCGGTCTACCACTGGTGGCTTCTGTTGCCAAGATCCTAAGCTCTGGATTCCTTTCCCTATTCCTCTTTAGTTCACTACCTCCCTTTCCTTCTTCAAGAAGCTCATGAAGACCTATCTCTTTGACCAAGCTTCCAGCAATCTGTTTTAACATTCCTTATGTGGAGAGGTGTTGAGTTTTGTTTTAGAATGCTCTGTGAAGTACCTTGGGATAGTTTACTGTGTTAAAGGTGCTATATAATTACAAGTTGTCATTCTTGGTATATCAACTTCCCATTGAAGCAAAGCAGCCATTTGTAGAACCAGGTAAAGTAGCAATAGTAACGTCCCGATTGCCTGCCAAGATCTGTTAAATTTTAACTTCATAACAGGTACAATGAGCAGCTCTGAAATGTTTACTGTACAGGTTCCAGATCACACACCCACTATAAATATCAGCCTTCAGACTTTAACCTTTCCCCATGACTCTGTGAACCAAGATTCAAAACAAGATTCCAGGTCATATGAAATCATTCGATTCATGTGACAGTCACGAGTGTAAAAACCACAAATAGCTAAAGGTGTGACTGAAGTATGCCGCGCCAGAGCTTTTAAAGATGATTACCAACATGCTTCATTTTAAACACATGAACTTTCTTGCTAATATATAGAATATATACAGAATTATTTCTTCTTTTTATTTGTGGGACATGGCCGACCAGCATTTATTTCCCATCCCTAGTTCCCCAAGGTCAGTTGAGAGTCAACCACATTGCTGTGACTCCGAAGTCACATGTAGGCCAGACCAGGTAAGGATGGCAGATTTCCTTCCCTAAAGGAAGGAAATCTGCCATCCTTACCTGGTCTTGTTGCTGTGGAGCTCTTGTTGCTGTGGAGAAAGGCAGAGCTGTGACTGGTGACAGGATTTTTGGGGTAAGAATTAGTTTTAAGTACTTTTCCGCGGGTGTTATTTATTTATTTAATTTAGTTTTAAATTTTGGCGCGCAACCGGCAGTGGCCGCGGGGTTTACTGGGAAGGGTCAAAAGTTCTATATAAGTCAGTTAGTTGGGAGGTTAGTCCTCTTGTTGCTGTGGAGAAAGGCAGAGCTGTGACTGGTGACAGGATTTTTGGGGTAAGAATTAGTTTTAAGTACTTTTCCGCGGGTGTTATTTATTTATTTAATTTAGTGTTAAATTTTGGCGCGCAACCGGCAGTGGCCGCGGGGTTTACTGGGAAGGGTCAAAAGTTCTATATAAGTCAGTTAGTTGGGAGGTTAGTCCTCTTGTTGCTGTGGAGAAAGGCAGAGCTGTGACTGGTGACAGGATTTTTGGGGTAAGAATTAGTTTTAAGTACTTTTCCGCGGGTGTTATTTATTTATTTAATTTAGTTTTAAATTTTGGCGCGCAACCGGCAGTGGCCGCGGGGTTTACTGGGAAGGGTCAAAAGTTCTATATAAGTCAGTTAGTTGGGAGGTTAGTCCTCTTGTTGCTGTGGAGAAAGGCAGAGCTGTGACTGGTGACAGGATTTTTGGGGTAAGAATTAGTTTTAAGTACTTTTCCGCGGGTGTTATTTATTTATTTAATTTAGTTTTAAATTTTGGCGCGCAACCGGCAGTGGCCGCGGGGTTTACTGGGAAGGGTCTCTTGAGTTTTTTTTTTAGTGCACAGGAGGTTTAAAAGGCAGGTCCCACTATCTAGCAGGCAGCGTTGGGAGCGGGCAGCGGAGTGAGACGGAGCTGAGTGAGAACTGAGGGGCTTTGGCTCATCGGGCTTAGGCAGAAAGGGCGAGCAGGGGTGAGTTTCTTATTTTTAAAAAATTTTATTTATAAGTTACTTTTCTCCGGGTACCTTGGTAGAAATAATTTGGAACAGAGAGGAATAATCTTCATTCACTTTTTTCCCTGTGTTTAAAAGGGCAATTATGACTGTCAGGCCAGTATGTTGTTCCCAATGTAGGATGTGGGAGGTCCTGGAGGCTCCTAGCCTCCCAGACGACCATATCTGTGCTGGGTGTGTTGAGCTGCGGTTCCTAAGGGACCATGTTAGGGAACTGGAATTGCAGCTCGAGGACCTTCGCCGGGTTAGGGATAGTGAGGAGGTCATTGACAGGAGCTATCGGCAGGTGGTCACACCGGGACCACGGGAGGAGGGTAACTGGGTAACAGTGAGGAAGGAGAAAGCTCGGGTGATGGTGAGCACCCCGGTGGATGTGCCCCTTAATAATAAGTACACCTGTCTGAGTACTACTGGGGTGGACAGCCCACCTGGGGGAAGCAGCGGTGGCAGTGTCTCTGGAGCTGAGCCTGGCCCAGTAGTGCAAAGGGGTAAGGAAAGGAGGGTAGTGCTAATTGGGGACTCTACGGTGAGAGGGTCAGATAGGCGTTTTTGCGGACACAGACGGGACTCTCGGATGGTGGTTTGCCTCCCTGGTGCAGGGGTCCGGGATGTCTCTGGTCGAGTCCCAGAAATCCTGAAGGGGGAGGGAGAGGAGCCCAAGGTCGTGATGCATATAGGTACTGCTGACATCGGTAGGAAGAGGGAAGGGGTCATGAAAAGAGAATATAGGGAGTTGGGTAGACAGCTGAGAAAGAGGAATGCAAAGGTAGTAATCTCGGGATTGCTGCCTGTGCCGCGGGAGAGTGAGAACAGGAATCGGTGGAGAATTAATGCGTGGCTGAGGGACTGGAGCAAGGGACAAGGATTTGGGTACTTGGATCATTGGGACCTCTTTAGGGGCAGGTGTGACCTGTTTAAAAAAGACGGGTGGCACTTGAATCCCAGGGGGACCAATATCCTGGCGGGAAGGTTGGCTAAGGCTACTGGTGAGACTTTAAACTAGAAAGGTTGGGGGGAGGGAATCGAAATGAGGGGACTGAGAGCGAGGAGGTTAGCTCGCAAATAGATAAGGAATGTAGACAGGGTAAGAGGGAGGTTAGACGAGTGAGGGAGAAGGGAAGTGCTCAGGCTGAAGGTCTGAGATGTGTCTATTTTAATGCCAGGAGTGTAGTGAATAAAGTGGATGAGCTTGGAGCGTGGATTGCTGCTTCGAATTGTGATGTGGTGGCCATTACGGAGACTTGGATGTCTCAGGGACAGGACTGGGTGCTTCAGGTGCCGGGTTTTAGATGTTTCAGGAAGGACAGGGAGGGAGGCAAGAGAGGGGGGGGAGTGGCACTGTTGATCAGGGATAGTGTCACGGCTGTAGAGAAGGTGGACGCCGTGGAGGGACTGACTACGGAATCTCTGTGGGTGGAGGTTAGGAACAGGAAGGGGTCGGTAACTTTGCTGGGTGTTTTCTATAGGCCGCCCAATAGTAACAGAGATGTTGAGGAGCAGATGGGGAAACAGATCCTGGAGAGATGTAGGAATAACAGAGTTGTCGTGATGGGAGATTTTAATTTCCCAAACATAGATTGGAATATCCCTAGGGCTAGGGGTTTGGATGGAGAGGAGTTTGTTAGGTGTGTCCAGGAGAGTTTCCTGACACAGTATGTGGATAAGCCTACTAGAGGAGAGGCTGTTCTTGATCTGGTGCTGGCTAATGAACCTGGACAGGTGGAGGATCTCTCGGTGGGTGAGCATCTTGGGGATAGCGATCATAATTCTATCTCCTTCACGATAGCATTGGAAAGAGATAGGGTCAGGCAGGCTAGGAAAGTGTTTCTCTGGAGTAAAGGGAAATACAGTGTCATCAGGGAGGAAATTAGACGGGTAAATTGGAAGGAGGCATTCTTGGGGAAAAGTGCCGAAGGAAAGTGGAGGATTTTCAAGGAATGTTTGTCTGGAGCTCTGCATGACAACGTTCCGATGAGACAGGGGGGTGTTGGTAGGGTACGGGAACCGTGGTGCACGAAGGTTGTGATGAACCTGGTGAATAAGAAAAGAGAGGCGTACAGAAGGTTCAGAGAGCTAGGAGGTGTTAAGGATTTAGAGGAGTATACGCGATGTAGGAAGGAGCTTAAGAAGGAAATTAGGAGAGCGAGAAGAGGTCATGAGAAGACCTTGGCGGGTAAGATTAAGGAGAATCCCAAGGCTTTCTACAAATATGTCAAGAGTAAAAGGATGAGATGTGAAGGCATAGGACCCTTAAAAGGTGAAGGGGGAAAAGTTTGTGCGGAACCGTTAGAAATGGCGGAGCTGCTTAATGAATACTTTACCTCGGTATTCACGGTGGAAAGGGATCTGGGTGGTTGTACTGCTGGATTGCGGAGGACAGAAAGGATCGAGCATGTGGACATAAAGAAAGAGGATGTGTTGGAACTATTGAATGGCATCAAGGTTGGTAAGTCGCCGGGACCGGATGGGATGTACCCCAGGTTACTGTGGGAGGCGAGGGAGGAGATTGCGGAGCCTTTGGCGATGATCTTTGCATCGTCGATGGAGACGGGAGAGGTTCCGGAGGATTGGAGGATTGCGGATGTGGTCCCTATATTCAAGAAAGGGAACAGGGACAGCCCGGGAAATTACCGACCGGTGAGTCTAACCTCAGTGGTTGGTAAGTTGATGGAGAGGATCCTGAGAGACAGGATTTATGATCATCTAGAGAAGTTTAGTATGATCAAAAGTAGTCAGCACGGCTTTGTCAGGGGCAGGTCGTGCCTTACGAGCCTGGTTGAGTTCTTTGAAAATGTGACCAAGCACATTGACGAAGGAAGAGCGGTGGATGTGGTCTATATGGACTTCAGCAAAGCGTTCGATAAGGTCCCCCATGCAAGACTTCTTGAGAAAGTGAGAGGGCATGGGATCCAAGGGGCTGTTGCCTTGTGGATCCAGAACTGGCTTGCCTGCAGAAGGCAGAGAGTGGCTGTGGAGGGGTCTTTCTCTGCATGGAGGTCAGTGACCAGTGGAGTGCCCCAGGGATCTGTTCTGGGACCCTTGCTGTTTGTCATTTTCATAAATGACCTGGATGAGGAAGTGGAGGGATGGGTTGGTAAGTTTGCTGACGACACCAAGGTAGGTGGTGTTGTGGATAGTTTGGAGGGATGTCAGAAGTTGCAGCGAGACATAGATAGAATGCAAGACTGGGCGGAGAAGTGGCAGATGGACTTCAACCCGGATAAGTGTGTAGTGATCCATTTTGGCAGATCCAATGGGATGGAGCAGCAGTATAAAATGAAGGGTACCATTCTTAGCAGTGTAGAGGATCAGAAGGACCTTGGGGTCCGGGTCCATAGGACTCTTAAATCGGCCTCGCAGGTGGAGGATGCGGTCAAGAAGGCGTATGGCGTACTGGCCTTCATTAATCGAGGGATTGAGTTTAGGAGTCGGGAGATAATGCTGCAGCTTTATAGGACCCTGGTTAGACCCCACTTGGAGTACTGCGCGCAGTTCTGGTCACCTCATTACAGGAAAGATGTTGAAGCCATTGAAAGGGTGCAGAGGAGATTTACAAGGATGTTGCCTGGATTGGGGGGCATGCCTTATGAGGATAGGTTGAGGGAGCTTGGTCTCTTCTCCCTGGAGAGACGAAGGATGAGAGGTGACCTGATAGAGGTTTACAAGATGTTGAGGGGTCTGGATAGGGTGGACTCTCAGAGGCTATTTCCAAGGGCTGAAATGGTTGCTACGAGAGGACACAGGTTTAAGGTGCTGGGGGGTAGGTACAGGGGGGATGTCAGGGGTAAGTTTTTCACTCAGAGGGTGGTGGGTGAGTGGAATCGGCTGACGTCGGTGGTGGTGGAGGCAAACTCGTTGGGGTCTTTTAAGAGACTTCTGGATGAGTACATGGGATTTAATGGGATTGAGGGCTATAGATAGGCCTAGAGGTGGGGATGTGATCGGCGCAACTTGTGGGCCGAAGGGCCTGTTTGTGCTGTGGCTTTCTATGTTCTATGTTCTAAAGGACATTAGTGAACTAGATAGGGTTTTCTGACAATCGGCAATGGCTTCATGGTCACCACTAGATTCTTAATTCCAGATATATATTGAATTCAAATTCCACAATCTGCCATGGCGGGATTCGAACCTGGGTCCCCAGAACATTAGCTGAGCTCCTGGATTAATCATCCAGTGATAACACCACTTGGCCATCGCCTCCTCGTGACTAGTAGCAGAGAGAAAAAAGACAATATTTTCAGCATCCGGCTGCTTCTGCCACTCCCTCCCTTCCCCTAGCCACCGGGCCAAACTTCCTCCAAGGGTCCCCTTGTCCTAGCCCTTAACGCTCACTCTTCTCTGGTTTCTTTCCTACGTTTCCACGATGTCCTCACTCGGCTAGCTAGGACTGCTCAAACCTGGCTGCATTCTTATCTATCCAATCGTAGCCAGAGCATCGCGTTTTCATATTTTCACGTTCCCACACCTTTGCCTCAGGTGTCTTCCAAGAATCTATTCCTCCTCCTCCTCCTAATTTTCATCTACATGCTGCCTCTCGATGGCATCATTGAAAAACACAGCATCAGTTAGCACATGTGGACTGCCAACACGCAGCTCTCACTCACCACCACTTCACTCAATTCCTCCACTGTCTCTAGATTGTCAGATTAGGTAACCAATGCATGCATTCATTTGGTTCTTTTTTGCCAGGGTTTTCACATGAATGGTGCAAATCTTTACAATGACAATGTTGTGACATCCTTGCCGACACCCATTACTGAATAAGCAGAAATTTCCTCCAAATATTGAAAAGCTGAAAGAAATTGTCTTCAGTCCTGACAAACTCCGTTCCCTAACCATCCACTATACCCTTTTCCCGGACAACTGTCCCTGACAGGCTGAATCCGATTGTTCATACCTTTGATGTTGTATCCGATTCCGAATTAAGCTTCCGATCACATATCTGCACCATCACTAAGACCGCCTATTTCTACTTCTAACATCACTCAACTCCGCCTGCCTTGGGTCATCTGCTGCTGAATACCTCATTCGTGCCTTGTTAGCTCTAGATTTGACTATTCCAAAACAGTCCTGGCCTGCCTCCCAAATTCTACACTCCACAAACTTGACATAATCTGAAACTGTTTATGTTAATACTCATTCCAAGACCTCTTCACCCATCAGCCCTGTGCTCACCAGCCAACGTCTTAATTTAAAATTCTCATCTTTATTTTCAAATCCCTCCAAGGCCTCACCCCTTCCTCTGCTGTAACCTCCTTCAGTTTCACAACCCCTGACGTATCTGCCCCCCCCCCCCCCACTAATTCTGGCTTCTTGAAGATCCAGTAGCTGGACCAAGAACCTAAACTCTGGAGCTCTCTCCCTAATCCTCTTTGCTTTCTTACTTCCCTTTCTTTCTTTAAGACCTATCGCAATGACCAAGCTTTTGGTCGTTTGCCGCAATATCTCAATGTCGATTACCGCTAAATTTAGTTTTATATTGTTCTTGTGAAGTGTCTTGGGATGTTTTTTGTTAAAGGCGCTATATAAATACAAATTGTTTCATTGTTCAGTGGCTTGAAATCGGTGCGTGACCATAAGCTAAGTTTGTATTTGTGTTCCTCACATCCTTAAGACTGTAGATCAGCATCACAGTGCAGCCAAATTCTCAACATGTGGCAGCTTTGAATCCAACAGTAGTACTTTGTTAGTTCTGACAGGAATCCATCCTCCTATTATTTTTCTCAGTACTCTTTCAGGCTTTAAGAGTGGAGACGGCTGAGTGTTGTCAATGCTGACTGGAGCTATGCTTGGAGCATGGTCTGGTATGGAATGTCTATTTATGAAACATATTTCTCCCACCTGTCTGCCTCCCCAAGGAGCAATCAACTAAGGGACCAGGATCACCAGAGCAATTGGAGAGTCAATGAACACGTCACTTCAAACTTTTTGGAGAGGCATGATAACAATTGCTAAAAATGTGTGTCTTTGTGCCGACAGTTACAACTACATCTGCATATATTTTTGATAAAAGTGGTATCAATAACTTGCATAGCAATTTAAATGTCCAGTTATGCTAATTATTCACTGGATTTGGTTATTTGCACATAAACCCCTCAGGTATTATCTGCAATTTTCAATTGTACCAGTTTGCTTTTTGCACAAGAAAATAGATGGTGAGCAAATTATGAAGAAACCTCATTTAACTGTTGCAATTCATACAAGATCATAAATAAGCATTTTCCTCCCTCTGGAGTAAGCAGAAGATGCAATGCTGAGCATGCTCCAGCCTTTTCTTTCTTTCAATGGTTGAAATGATACAAATTCTAAAACTGCAGTAATAATCTGACCTGCTCTAGCATTTTCACCTTTCATCCCAAAAACATCTCATCGCTATAGGGTGGCACAGTGGTTAGCACTGCTGCCTCACAGCGCCAGGGACCCAGGTTCGATTCCCGGCCTGGATCACTATCTGTGTGGTGTTTGCACATTCTCCCCGTCTGCGTGGGTTTCCTCCGGGTGCTGCGGTGTCCTCCCACAGTCCGAAAGACGTGCTGGTTAGGTGCATTGGCTATGCTAAATCCTCAGTGTACCCAAACAGGCGCCGGAGTGTGGCGACTGAGGAATTTTCACAGTAACTTCATTGCAGTGTTAATGGAAGCCTACTTGTGACACTAATAAATAAACTTTTTAAAAAAACTCTTAAAGACCCATTTCTTCAGGTTGTGACAGGTAAAAGAGACATTAACATAGGATTAAGGACAGGTATTTAGCTTGTCAGCCGTGAGTAAACTGGCATTGTGATCGGCTGCCAATTATAGATATTTCAATAGCTGTGGTAGCCTGGTGAAAATCCACACCTGTATTTCATCATGCTGTTCTTACGTATGTAATTTTACATAATTAAGAACTGGCTTTGGGTACATCTGTAATTTAAGTACCAGAGCAAACTTATAACTGCCAAAACAGGTTAATAATAAAGACTGGCTGTTATTGATTAACGCTTAGTAAATGTACACTATTTAGAAGGTAAAGAAGCAACTTGCATAGAACTGGTGCTAAGTGCTGCTTTGTGCTTGGCACATTCTAATGTATGAAGTTAAATGTATTATTGTATTTTTTTATCCTAATTCATTTCGCAATTGGCTTGTGTTGTAAACACTAGAGTTCCATTACTGTGTACTAGCATTATCACTGAATATACTGTGATTGTATACCATTATTTGAAGGCACTGATTCAATAATGCCCAATGGTTTTACATTTTTTTTCCGGCACACAGCTGTGCTATTTGACCATGATAAAAACTATCAAAGGGTAAGGCAGAAGGCACCTACACATTTCATGGAATTATCTTCCCAAAGGGACAGCCTTCGGGACTAAATATCCATCATTATCTGTTAGATATTGAGATAAGAGTACCGATTATCCAATACTGCATACTGGGGTCCGTTCATACTGGAAATAAAGTTACAAGTTCCTCCCCATAGTTGGGTCCTTCTCACGACAATCCAAAGGCTTCCCTATGCAACTTTATCATGCTCAGAGTGTTTTGGATCATGCTAAAATTAGAACTGATTTCATAGTCATTTAGCTTACAATGTGACCTTTACGGTAGTTCTTACTAATCACTCACTTGGTGCTTAATGCCAGCTATACCTTGAACATAATGCTTGGGAACCTGACACTGATTATATAAACTTCATTCCTTGACCTAACTTTGAAACTAAAATCAAACAATGAAGTATTGTGATCTGCCACGTGGTTCAAAACCCCAAATGTCAAGCTGAAGCTGTGTAATGACCTTGTCAGGCCAAAACGGAGGACAAAGCAGCACTCCGTCCACTATCTTAAACATTCACTCCTTCCACCACGACAGCACAGTGGCAGCAGTGTGTACCATCTATAAGATGCACGGCAGGAACATCAAAGCTCGTTCCACAGTACCTTCCAAGAAGAATGAGGGCAGCAGATACATGAGAATATCACCACCTGGAAGTTCCCGCCAAGCCATGTGCTATTCTGATTTGGAAATACATCATCTTTCCTTTACTGTTAAAATCCTGGATCTCCCTCCCTAACAGCACTGTGGATGTACCTTTACACATGGACCAGAGCTATACAAGGCAACAACTCACCATCACTTTCTCAAGGGCAAGTACGGATGAGCAATAAGTATTGGCCTTGCCAGCAATGTTCACACATGAACAAGCAAAACAAAGTGAGGAGGGTGCTCAGTAGAGTGCATATCTCCACCGTGCTATGTTGACTCAATGCTATTATAATTATGCAGTTCTTCTATGAGGCTTTTCACTGCCTCGATGATGCTCTGTAACTACAAAGTTGAAAAAAAATCCAAGAGCTTCTATCTCACGGAGGCTGCTTGTTTTAATCTTTGGTGAGATGCGCGTGTCCTTGGAAAGGCCAGCACCTATTGCCCATCCCTACTTGTCCTTGAACTGAGTGGCTTGCTAGGCCACTTCAGAGGGTAGTTAAGGGCCAATCACATTGCTATAGGTCTGGAAGCACATGTATGTCATATCAAGTAGGGGATGGCAGATTTCCCTCCCTGAAGGACAGTAGTGAACCAGATGGGTTTTTACAACAATCTATGATAGTTTCATGATCATTATTGGTCAGGTCTACCCACGTCCAACAACTTGCTCTGAAAACTCTGCTCAGTTTGACAGTTGTGACAAATTCTACCACAATAACTGAGACAATCCACAACGTTCTAAAACAATCAACAACATTCTAACTAAAACAACCCACAACATTCTAATAGTCAAGAATAGTCAATTTGCTCCATCTCCCAATGCTACCAGATCCTTTAACAAAAAATGATCAGGGTCTGTATTTTTGCTAAAAACTAATCAGTTCCTCCATTGATCATATCCTACTCTATATGCCAAATTTTGCTGAAATACCTTCATTTGTTTTGGAAATATATTGTTTGCAGAAAAAGAGATGCTAAAATATTATCTCCACCCGTCTTCAGGTAGGTACTAACTAGTGTTTTGATCATCTCAATTCAAAGAGACCCTCCAGACAGTGTAGTGGAATCCAGAGTTTGCAAAGGTTAAGTGGGAGTGCGGCTGGTCCCACTGACAAGCTGCAGGATCACTTCCCAGGCCTGGCAACCGAGGGTGAAGTCTGCCGAGACACCTGAAAACGTAGAGCAGGTGATCAGGAAGGGACTGGCACAGCTCCTGCACTATCATGCACAGTTGTGTTTGGGTAGTGCTCCTGTTTTCCATGATGCTTGACAGCACAAAGGAGTGAGTCCCACTGGAAACTCTAGCCCTCACTCTGACCTGCCTTCAGTGTCCTGCACCGCCCAATGTTTTCATTCGAGGAGGAAGGGGGGAACCAGGGATGGTTAGGCTTCACAGCTGACAAGACATTGGTCCAGCCTTTGTAAAAGCGCATTCACCTTTCCCATGTGATCCCAGCCAGTGCAAACGACAGCTCGTGGGATTGAGACATAGTGGAAAAATGTGGACACAAGCTGGATTTGGGTGGAGGTAAAGGAAAATAAGGTCACTGCCACTGCTTCAGTTATTTTTAAAAGGGTCATACAGTCACAAGGCTGTTACTGAGGGTTCAGATATGGCGACTCTGGTGAATCCACACCATCAGGACTATCATGAACAAAGCTGAGGAGGCTCTGCAGACGTGCGCCATTTTGATAAAGGGTGTGCCCATGGTATTTGGGTTGGTTGAGAGCTGCTGTCGAAGGAGAATTGGTGGCTAAATCTTTGAAGAAAAGAAGTTGGATTCGACTCAAGTCCAGAGCTTCAAATGTCACTGAAATTAGTACCACATATGCAGAGTGGGTTGCCCAGTAAATCTGTATGATCCATCTTTGTTATATTTATTTATAATATAATAATCCATAATATATATCAGCCATCACGGGTCTGTTAACTCATGTCTCGTTCATGTTGATTTTGGTTTAATTGTGAAAGATATAAAAAGTGAAATCTTGTCTCTTGGATATTCGTTAGGGGTCATTCAGTAAATTTAGTTCGTTGGCCTCCTTGGGGATCATAAGAACAGAGAGGAGAGAGAAAGCAGGTTGATCACAGACAACAGGTTTAGAGGAACGTAAGTTCGGGTTCTTCAGCCTCATGAAGAGATGATACCGAGGAAACCAAAAAGATACTCAACAGGATCAGGAAACTCAAAGCAATCCTTTCAAATTTGGTAGGACTGCAAAATAAAAGGGTGTGGGTTCTCGGTTAAAAAAGGACAGATTTAGGACAAATGCCAGGGATCATTTGTTACACATGAATAATAGCTGAAATGGATTGCCAGAAGACTGTCTTGAGACAAGCGCATTGAAGTTATTTAATTCAATGTCATGGGAAGACAATAGGACTGATGTTCTAGAGTAATAAAATCAAATCAACTGAAGGACAATCTTCATCTGAATTTATCTTGTGAACAGAGTCTGAAAAATGCACTTTAATTTGCCTGGATGTATGGATGAGGTTAATTTTTCTCAGGCCTTCAGTTGTTTTGTTCCTTCCAAAATCATGTTTCTCTTTTAATAAAGATCAATAAGATTTTTTAAAATTGCAATTAAAGAACTGATCAGGAGAAATGTTCTCTAAATCAGACTTTTTAAAAAATGGGCTCCGACTTCTTCCCTCTAAAACTCAAAAGTTGAATTATTTGGGTTTTCTTAAACCTTTTTACAATATTCATTCTTACCTGGAGTTTCTTTCTCTGTCTCTGCCTCAAGTTCTTTCAGTTCTTCAACTTTAGCTAGGGTTGAGTGTTGAGGCATTGTTACACCTGGTATCTGAGGAAGATAGGATGGAGGTGTCCTGGCAAGTGGAGAATTTCTGCAATCCAGCAAGAATTTGCGGCCATAGACAATCCGTGTACCTGGGAAACAAATGGTGATATTTAGATTTTTTCTCTTCCAATTTTGATCACTAATTGAGACATTACTGGTGATGCAGACTATATTTTCTTAGTAACACTTGCCTCCACAACCTTCCCTGACCACCTCACCCCATGACCAAAGACTAATTCCTTATCTATAAACCTGGATTATGAGATGAAATTCCTATAGATTATTTCATTCCTGGCTCAAAGACATTGATGCTAATAATAGTCATCTTTGGTTCTTTTGCAAATCACCTGAATTAATCCTTTTTGCCTACTGATCCTTCTACTAATGGAGATGATTTCTCTTCCTACACTGTCCAGACCCATTGCGATTTTGAACACTTGTCAAATCTCCTCTCCTTCCTTTCTTATTGGAACAAAACAACCCCAGCTTAACCAATTTACTCATGCAATTTATTAAAAATTGCTATTAAGCAACCAAAAAGTGTTAAAAAAAAGTTTGTTGTAAACCTAAAGCTCTGTATCCTGTTTGCAAAGTGCATGTAAAGAGATGATGAGAGCAGTGGACTGGAATACTAACGTGGCACTGTAAAATGAGGTAAGTTCAGCCTTCTGGCTCATGTGGGCCAACAACTTCAAGACGTAGCATGGAACATCAAAAAATTAACACTGCACTGACACCTACACAACCCTGTCAGGGATTTTATGCTATACTTTCAGTTGGCACTGTGTATCTGTGAAAAATAATTTAGCAAAGTTTTTATTTAATTTGAGGGGGCAGAAACACTGGAGGAACTGTGCAGAGCTTTTGTCAGCCACGTGACGAAATTTATGCTTTGACACAGGTCTTAACATTGGACCCTATGCTTACCTGAAGTGTACATGAAATTAATGTCTTTTAATTTTCAGAGAAATTTTTTTTTAAAATCTGGCAAGGATCACATTAATGTGTGTTGTAAAATGCAGTTGAGAGCCAACATTTGAATGATTAAACTGCCAATTGGCACGAAAACATCCATTCTTCAGCTATTATTCCTTATCACATGACTTTATTTTTTAAGAAACTCATTTAGGTTGCTAACTATTAAGTGAGTGCACATATATAACCCCTTAACTAAATCCTTTTAAATATCTAATTTGTGATCGATTTAAAATTTAAAACAAATTATATTATGATACAAAAACAGTTTTCACATGCTTAGCTCGTCCATGACCTTACAGAAACCACCTTGTTGTTACTTCAGTCAGCGCAGGTTACACAATCTAATTTCATTACATTCAATAGGAGGGGGAAAAACAAGAACAAAAAGTGCTTGTGTCATCAGTGCAGCTCATGAGATATACCTTATCAGCACGTATCCATGATTTCCAAGCATGAGTTTTGAATAGGGTGTTCCTGCAGCCACATGTTATAATCCAAGTCACATAATTCACATTTAATCCATATCTTGAACAAATGAAGGAACTAAACAAACAGGCGCTTTAGGGTGGGTCTGCATAAACTGAAAAGATGGGAACTTAACATTGCTCAGAACTGTCTAGCACTGCAACTTTAAAAACCTTTAGTCAAGATACGTGGAGTCCCAAAACATTAAATAACTATCTGCACTTCCATATACACTTTTTTTGCAAAGTGCAATTATGTAATGCAACATAAGAAGTCCCACAACACCAGGTTAAAGTCCAACAGGTTTATTTGGTAGCACGAGCTTTGGGAGCGCTGCTCCTTCATCAGGTGAGCGCATGTGCAGAGTCCACTCACCTGAAGGAGGAGCGACACTCCGAAAGCTTGTGCTACCAAAATGTTGGACTTTAATCTGGTGATGTGAGACTTCTTACTGTGCCTATTCCAGCCCAACACTGGCAACGCCACATCATATGTAATGCAAGTGAGATAACAATTTAAAGCAAAAGGTTCTGTTTTCACAGACCCATGACAGTACAGCAACAGGCTCTAACTACCAGCTTATAATTTGTGATAGCTGGTGAACAGTTAATCCTAAAGGTAATAAGTGAATGTTGGGACCACGAAATGCCAAAAGCTCCAGAACAGAATAACTTATCCCGACTTACTGCTATCAGTCACGACTGGACAAGAAAAATAGAAAATCGGTCAATGGTAAATGATGTCACAATTATCCTAAAATTTACACTTGCAACTGTTATTGGTTCAATAATTTTAAATGGGTACACAATTAATCTTTGCAGAAGTGGTTTACTGCAATCTTTGAATTTCCAGTTTTATAGAATTACTGAACATTTTCCTGGAAGCTACATAGTCCAAAAGTAAGTGCATACAAAATAAATCAACCATGATTTCATTACTATAATTTCACTCAGTGATATCAGAATATCTGCATTTTTAAGAGCTTAGAAACTGCAATGGAAAACCAGAAGTGAACATCCTGTAAATTAGTCATCTCCCCACAGTTACACATTTAAGCTAGACATTTTTTAAATGAAATTACAACACAAGAAATATAACATTGAATATAGTCCACTGAACGTTATAACAAAATAGTTCCAGGATCCTATTTGTACAGATATTTCAGAATTAAATAATAAATTTAATGCAGGTCTGTGCTTATGTTAACCCAACTACCGTAATGGTTCCTGTATAGACGAGGTTTCAAAAACAAAAAAAAACAAACCTTTTCTGTTTCAAGTTGGATCAGTGGTTGGAGCAGTGCTCAAGTTGAGGTTTGATCTATATGCATGTCAGAGTAACCACAAGTTGCAATTTTTCTTAGATTAACTTGTGTCAAATTATGTGGCTTCACTTTTTTTGTGCCAGTTTTTTTGTTTTAAATTGAGGAGAGTTAATCTTGCATATCAATTACACTTAATAAAAATTGCCGTAAATTAGTTTCCTCTTGGTTTGTACATCTGAGCCAAATCTACTTGAACCAAATTAACTTATTATTTCTCTACATTACAACAGTGTACATAGTATGCTATTGCCTGCAAACAGCTGTGGGACATCCTGAGGATATGGAAGATGCTTTATAAATTAAAATCTTCCCTTCTCAATTTTTATCCCTCTCCCACATGAAATGACTGAAGAAAAAAAAAAATTGCAAAAGGCCAAAATTATGGTAACATATAGAAACAGTTGGGAGTTATAGAAGAAGAATGTGACCAAACTAGATTTATCCTCCAAGCAAGTATATTGCATTTATCTGCCCTTTCTCCCACTTTGTCTCACCCACATTCCAGTTTAATTTGTAATGCTGGCATCATTGCTGCCTCGACCACTAAACCTAGTTGTGAATTCCACAGCCCAAAACTCCTGAATAAATTAGGTTTTTAAATCTGTTTTCTAAATGTCATGTTTGTGTCTATGCCTCTTCATTCTAGATCCTTGATGACCATAAGACACAGGAGCAGAAGTAGGCCATTAGGCCCATTGAGTCTGCTTCATCATTCAGTGAGATCATAACTGATCTGATTTTATTCCCTTACTGATTAAAAATATATCCACCTCAGCCTGGAACATACATAATGACCCAGCAATGTTCTGTTGAATTGATATAGGGCTCACTATCCTAAGAAATTATTTCTCCTCATCTCGGTCTCGAATGGGCGACCCTTACTCTGAGATTATGCCCTCTGGTCCTAGACTCTGCCACAAGGGAAACAATCTCTCAGCATCTACCCTGTAAAGCCCCCGCGAATCCTATGTGGCTCAATAAGGTTGCCTCTGATTCTTATAACTCTAATGAGTACAGGCCTAATCTGCTCCTTAAAATCCCTCCATAGCCATGATCAACTTAGTAAATCTTCTCTGGACTGCCTCCAATGTCAGTATATCATTCCTTGGATAAGGGGGCCAAAACCGTTAACAGTATTCTAGGTGTGGTCTAACTAGTGCCTTGTATAGTTTTAGCAAGACTTCACTATTTTTATACTCCATAACTTCACTTTTTCCTACATTATATTCCATCTGCCAAGGTTTTGTCCACTCACAAAACCTGTCTATATCCCTCTGTAGACTTTTGTGTCAGCCTCACCATTTGCCTTCCTACCTATTTGTGTCAAACCGCAAACTTCGCAATAATCGATTCACCTCCTTGTCTAAGTCATCGTCCAATGATTAGAAACTCTTATCTGTTCGGTCATAAACATATGTATTACTTTAGTCTATGTCTTGACCTAATGAAAAAGCTCCAATATTTCAAGTCTTTGTACTTTATCACGAATCTGCATTGTACCCTCTTAAAGCCTCTATACCCTTCCATTAGTATGAACTTCAAACTAAATACAGCATATAGTTTGCCCATACTTTCATACATACTGCAACATTAAATTCAATTAATTGGATCACATCAGTACTGTAGTTATTCTCAGTCTCCTGCGGCACCTTTTTTGTACAAGTGGATAATGCACAGATAAATCTTGAAGACCTCATATAATCTAAATCTAATAAAAACCTGAAAGTTTTAAAAAAGTTTATTAGTGCTGCAAGTAGGCTTACATTAACACTGCACTGAAGTTACTGTGAAAATCCCCTAGTCATCACACTCCAGCACCAGTTCGGGTACACTGGTTAGTGTACACTGGTTAGTGAACCTAACCAACATGTCTTTCGGACTGTGGGAGGAAACCAGAGCACCCAGAGGAAATCCACACAGGGAGAACATGCAGATTCCACAGTGACCCAAGCTGGAAATTGAACCCGGGTCCCTGGCTCTGTGAGGCAGCAGTGCTAACCACTGTGCCACCATGCGAAAGGCATGTTTGAAACTGTTCAATAAGGCACATATCTCCGATTAACTACTGCAGTGAAACTCAGCACTGTAATTTACTGTCTTCATGGGGTAAATGGAACGAAGTGTTGCCCCAGGCTGGTTTTGCATGGATCTAACTTGCACCATCAAGCCATCATACCAATGCAAGTCTCAAGCCTCTAACCAGTTGCAAAGTTTGCACAATGCAAATATTATTACAAGGTATTTGAAAATTGCTGAATCCACCCTTGACAATGCAATCGAACTTGGAATAGCATTACAGTGACACCAAAGTACAATACTTCAACTGATTGTACCTATTGTACTGATTATATCCAGCAATTTACCTATTTCAGATTTATCCCACCAGTTGACATGGGTAATAAACTGTGTTTAATTAAAGTGTAGTGTGTTTCTAGCCCATTCAGAATGAAGCCTGTTGATCAAAATTCAATCGATCTACCTAAACTTTAACTGACACTGAACAGAATGATTACTGTTCCATTTACATGTTTATACACTGATGCCTTGGCTTCTCTACCAGTGTAGCTCCAAAACTAGATATCGGAAGCGTTCAAAAAGTGAAACTGACTTTCCTCCTAATGTTGTCAGTCAGTCATTGCTTCCAGGATTTTTCCTACGGTCGAAGAAGAACTTGAGTCCAGCGGGTGGGAGAAGAGGCATTAAATTTTTTTTTAAAAACGGTTGCAAAAGAGACGTTTAACTAAGTTAAAGGTTCTTGGTATGCTTCCATGCGGCGAGGAAGGACGTGCTTCTCTCCAGCTTTACAGCTGCAGCCCTCATCTCCCAAATCAACAAAGTTCGCCTCCTGCTTCAAAATATTTACGTCCGCGGAACTGACTTTGCATTCTGTGATTCAAAGCGACGCGCAGCATTGGGGGCGATGCGAGTTCCAGCCAGAGCAAGCAAACCAGCCCGGGATCAAATCAACAGGACGTTGCTTGAAGTTACACCAATCCTCAACTTACAAACGCTGAATTCTAGCTTCACTGCACAGACTGAGCTGCACCCAAAACAGTGCTGGTGGAGTGTTAGCCCTCACACCCTCCCTGTACAGTGATATATTAAGTAAGGTAGCATTTTTAAAAGAAACTCTTGACGTAAACACGGGTCTCAAAACCCTCCGTGAACATTTACAGAAGTGGCAGCAACATCGAGCGGAACACAAGGGCAGCCCCTGCATGGACATTTGTTACATTACCTCCAGGAGTGGTAGAGAATAAGGTGCCGCCCGGCGTACTGCTGTACAAGTCGGGCAGCTGGGACAGATCCTTCAGCAGAACTTTGGTTGGGATCGGGCAGCTTTTGTTTTGATGGCAGTTTGCAGACATGGCAACCTTTCGGGATATTTTTTTTCGTTCTTTCCCTCTTCCCCCCCCACTCTGGAAAAAAAAATGCAAATTCCACCCCCCCCCCTCTCTGGAAAAAAAATGTAACGAGGGGGAAAAAAAACACACCCAAAAAAAAAGCAACAAAGGAACGACTTTGGCAGAAGTTAGTTTAAGAGGGACAGCTTGCAGAGAGGGTTCCCGCAGTGAAGAGCAGGGCGCAGTGGGGGCTGCCCAGCTCCGGGATCTGAGTTGCTGCCAGCCAGGGACAAACCACGTGCGGCTCGATTTACAGATAAAGAGCGGACATGACGCCGATTGACAGGCAGCAGCTTTGGGATTACAGTGTGTGTGTGTGTAAAAAACAGTTCCGAGAACAGCCTTCAGCTGTTCACGTGGTGTGCACATTCTGTCCCAAATTAAATGCACAAACATTTAGCAAAACACTTCCATGCAAGCTTGCACTTCACCGAAACAGGAACGACGCCTTCTGACCCACCACAGTTACTCAACTCGTCCAATACTTAATATACACACGCACGCATTTGGGGACGAAACCGCAGTCCCTTTTTGCGACCCCCCCCCCCGCACCAGGTGAAGATGATCCTGTGCTCAGGCTTCGGCGCCGCGGCCAACAGCTGAACCACTGCAATAACTAGCGGCCGAGGAATTAGAGCCTGGAAGGAGAACGACTGCTTACTGGAAGAGGATCCTTCAAGATGAGGGCCTAAGTTTTCCTTTAAGCACACAAGGCAGGCAATCTCATGCAATCTTTTCATTATATTACTCATTCCCCGTTGCAATAGGATTTTTTTTACCCCTTTCTTAAAGTTACAAAGCCAATGCTCAGAATGGACCAGACAGACCCAAATCCATTCCTTGCATGCTCCAAAAACCAAATTCAAATTGAATCCAATTCATGGTCCCCACAAGAAAAACAAACAAGATAAAAGTTTATTTATTAGCCACAAGGCTGACATTAACACTGCAATGAAGTTACCGTGAAATTCATTGCCACACTCTGGCACCTGTACAGGTCAATGCACCTAACCAGCACGTCTTTCAAATTTTGGGAGGAAACCAGAGCACCTGGAGGAAACCCACACAGACATGGGGAGAACGTGCAGACTCAGTGACCCAAGCCAGGAATCGAACTGAGAGGCAGCAGTGCTAACCACTGTGCCACCCATAAGATAAGGCACTGCCCACCACCACCACACCCCCACCCCCCTCTTGGACTTGATCTGAGCCAACAGGCCAACAAACAATGCAAGCAACTGAACAGGAAAGCACAAGGCCATGAGATATGGATAAATGGAAAGACCCCACTGCAGGATACACTCACATTTTAGGGCATTTTAACCCAGTCTACAACCTCACAACACAAACCTTTTCTTCAATTTCACTACTAGTCACAATTTATATTCCCAATTGGTTGCCTACACACCAATTGTAGCATTTGTACCAAGCAGTTTCAGCTTACTATCAATGATAAATGTGTCTAATGTAAATCAGATGTCTAGATGTGAGCAAGCTCCAAAACAAAGTGGAGTAAGATTATCTCCCCCAAGGTCAGGCATGGACTCCAGATTCAGGCTACTAACACACTGTAGAGACCAGCAACAAAATAATTCAAATTTCTATTTATTATTTTCAAATGATGTGGATGACACTGGCAAGTCCAGGATTTGTTACCCATCCCTAATTGCCCTTGATAGGCTGGTTGTGTCCACTGTAGTCTATGGTACACCCACAGTGCTGTTAGGAAGAGTGTTGCAGGAGTTTGGCACAACAATGAAGGAATGGGGTATAGTTCCAAGTGGTATGTGCCTCGGAGAGAAACTTGCAAGTGGTAGTGTTCCCTTGCATCTGCTGCCCTTGTTGTCCTCCTAGGTGGTAGAGGTTCCAGGTGCTGTTGAAGGAAGTTTGATGAGGTGCTGCAGTACATCAGGAATATGGTATTGCGGCCACCATGTGTCAAAGGTGGAGGAAGTGATCGTTTAATGGTGGAGGATGAGATGCCAATCAAGCAGGCTGTTTTGTCCTCGATCGTGTCAAGCCTTTTGAGAGTTGTTGAAGCTGTATTCACCCTAGCAACTGGAGAATGTTCCTACACACTCCTGATTTATGCCTGTGTATGTCCTGTAAAGGCTAGTCATATCATGAACTTTCAGTCAACACCTTTTAAAATTGGATACAAACAAGCTAAGATGGTTGCTGCAAATCATGCGACTTCTGGCATTCAAACTACAGAAAGTGTCAAATCTCCAGTAAATATTTAATTAAAAATGGACATGGGTGAGTGTATCTCTTTGCCATTTGTGGAATTTATATCTCATTTTTTAAAGAAAGGTCAACACTTAAAGACTAGGGAGTTGCCAGACTCCAGTCTCTATGTTTAGTACTGGACAGAAGAGAAGATTGAAAGTTCCCAATATATCACAGTGGTTCTTCCATCCAAACTAGACTGGACGGGCTACAAAATGTTAGGTTAGCAGTCTTGTGACCAAAACTGGTTTCAGGGACTGCATCCCCAATTATCCCCAGACCCAGATCATCTGAACATTTGGTCTGAGAACCACACTCTAAAATTACCTGAGTAATCAAGTAGTTGAAGTATTTAACTAAGTATTTAAAAGTGTCTAGTTTCAAAGTTCACCATCTCCTATATATATATTAGACTACAAGAAACCTCACAACCTGCTGTGAATTCTTCACTTCTCAAGACCCTCCCTTCAACTTTGAATCATCAAATCCATTTAGGAAACCACAGGGCTGCCATTTGAGTGACTGGGAATCATAAATCAGAGATCGAAGTAACTGCAACTTGTAGAAGTGCACAATTATCTATATCCAATCTTTCTATGCATGTTTGGATGCGAGTGATGTGTCATTAATTCAGGGCAAGAGAATCTTTAATTTAAACTCATGAAAGCTTGCTGAATTATGTAATTAGAATACACACTCCAAGGGCAATTAAAACAAACGCTTCCCATACAAAACATTGATTATGCCCAGAAAGAGACCATGTTTATTCTGCCCATGACACTAATAGATGGTGGACTGGCATTGTGAAGTTGGGTGGTGAGTTACTCTCTGCAGAATTCTTAGTGTCTGATCTGCTCTTATAGCCACAGTATTTATTTAGTCCAAAACAATTTTTGGTCAAAAGGTACCCCAGGATAAATGAGGGATTCAGTGATAATGTCCATGTTGTGGAGGGAAACTGATTAGAATCTCTCGTTGGACATGGACATTGCCCGACACTTGTGGCATGGATGTTACTTCTGCTCATAAGCCCAAACCTGAATATTATCCAGGTCTTACTGCATATGGACAGCACCTGAGAAGTCAGAAATGGAACTGAACATGGTGCAATCAGTGAACATCCCCACTTGACCTTGTGATTAACTGATGAAGCAGCTAAAGATTGTTGGGCCCCGAGATACTATCTTGAGGAACTCCTGCAGTGATGTTGTGGGATTGAGATGATTGTCCTCCAACAACCATGACCATCTTCATTTGTGCTAGGTATCACTCTTCACATCGCAGTCAAGTCATAACCTCAAGTGACAATAAAAGGCACTTCAGTTTTCGAAACCAATTACCAGCAGTAAGGTCCATTCGATGATTTCTCCACCCAGCTTCACCAGGGCAAATCTTTCAGTCTTTAGATTACCACAGGATGTGCTTCTTCAACCAAAGACCATTCTCCTAGCATTCTGCCTGGTAACTTGCTGAGATTCCTCTGTTCTGACCACCACCACCTTTGTCTCCATGAGTCACCTCTTTCGCTATCCAAATACTTGGGAGACTGAAAGTCTGTCCAGTTAGCGCAGTTGATCTCGCCTTTGTTTCCAGATGTGAATATTTTGCACCTTGCTCCAAGTTAGTCTCAACCAGGACCACCCCGATCCCTTTTCCTATGATAACCAAACCACCCAAGCTTGCAGTCAGGCAGAAATCAAAGCAGAATGAATCCCCTCTTCATTCCTCCATTATTTGAATTAGAGACAGTCCCCAAAACAATCAGATAAAACATTACATTCATTACATTTTCACTATGCTACAGCAGTGGGTCTTATTTCCATGGACAGAGGTTCAAGCCGATTCAGAAACTTCAGCACATCATTTAGTACTTAGGGAGTGCTGCATTGTCAATGGTGTTGTGGGATGATAAACAACTAAACACTTGGGTAGAAGCAAAAGATCCCAAGGCACTATTTGAAGAGCAGAAGGATGCTTTGGTGCCCTGGCCAACAATTATCCTCCAGATGACATCAAAAACAGTTGGTTACTTATTTCATTACTGTTTACCTTTGTGCGCGCAAATTGACTGCCTCATTTCCTATAAGTAACCAAGCTTTAGAAGCATATGTCATTGATTGTAAAGTGGCACATCATGAGGTCCTGAAAAGTGCTCTATAAACGCAAGTTACTCCCTTTTACAGTGTGAATGTACTCAAAAAAGTGTAAACGTGGCCTGATTCTTGAGTCCGAGTTTAACTAATATCAATTAGACCCAATACTCAATTCACACCATACCAATAGTGTTGGTGCAAAGCCCAAACCATTTACACCGATACTAAATTTCTAAAGCTTCATTCTGCAAATTTGAGTTTCAAATGACAAAATAATTTGAACACTTACCTCCCAAAATTGGACCGGAAGGCCTCCTTAGTCTTATGGAATGGACATCGTTCTGCTGCCTCTGCTGCAGAGAATCTGGGAAACTACAGTGAGAAATAAGTCATGCTCTGCTTCAGTTGCTATCAACATCATTTATGTTGATCTCAATGTCTGCCAACTCCGATGTGATTTTCAGCGATTCCGCTTTACCCTCCCATGATGTTCACTCCAGTCATCCGGAATGAGAATATTAGGTGTGTTAAAATTGTAAATATGAATATTTTCCTCACAACACTGTGGTCCAGTGCTTTGAAAATATCCTTAAAAATGGCCCAGTGTAATACTGCTCATTCCCAAAGACTGAAAGAAATAGACCAAAAAAAAATACTCCCTCTTTGTACTTGAATCTAGCCAAAATCTATTCTGGTGTCAAGTTAGATTCTGAACTGATGTCCTTATATATATTTTTTGAGGCAAATGACATATGGTAACAATTCCTCTTGTAAGTTCACAGAAGACTTTATATACCACTCCAGCCTTGCAACGGAGTACAGAATACCTTATGCTTTCTTATAACATTTGATGAAGCTTGAAGGCCATAAATAGTATATATGGCTCTGACCATTTGCTACAGAAAATGAATTTGTAAAGAAGATTCAAAATGTTCAATCAAGATTTTGCACTAAGCCATATATAAACCTAAAAAATGTACTTGCTGAAATATGTGAATAAAATTCAAACTCTGGATGAAAAACTGGCTTGGCAAACAGAATGAGTGATAATTGCCAGAAACTGGCTGCTTATAGATGTGCAAGTAGCTGGAACACTGCAGCATAGTTCCAGAATATAGTTTTATCAAAAATACACAAAAATGGGCAAGTCTTAGATTTCCCAGTGATTATTTTAACTAATTCATGATACTGTATCATGAAGTATAATCCAGCCTGACAATCTTGCTTCCATGAGAAGTTAGCTGATCTGTCTGCTCTAATGGTCAATACTGCTAAAATAAAAACAAAGTACTGCAGATGCTGGAATCTGATCCCAAAAGAGAAAATGCTGGAAAATCTCAGCAGGTCTGGCAGCATCTGTAAGGAGAGAAAAGAGCTGACGTTTCGAGTCCAGATGACCCTTTGTCAGAGCTTTGACAAAGGGTCACCTGGACTCGAAACGTCAGCTCCTTTCTCTCCTTACAGATGCTGCCAGACCTGCTGAGATTTTCCAGCATTCTCTCTTTTGGGATCAATACTATTTCCTTTACCGAAACCAATCGTGGGTGTGATAAGTGTGCTTTAATAAGAGGAGCCTGGGCGCGCACGCACAACTGCACAAAATAATCAACCAGAATATTTCGAACGTCACTGTCTTGTGATTTAAAACAAAATCAAGTTGTATTTATAACTTGCAATCTGAAACACAAGTTATAACTTGATGAACCCAAATAATTAATCACCAGGAATAAAGACGCTAAAGATGAGGTACTGTTCATTTTTATTGAATATTAAGGTAAATATTTCACATTAATACAGGCTACATAAAGTAGAGCCACTATACGACATGAAATTTACTCTTGTTTTAACCCTTTTTAGTATGTAAACAATTATACATGTATTTACCACTCTAAAACATCTGGATTAATTCACATAATTACCTAGTCCTCGGCTGCATACAAGCAGTTTACAGTACTGTTTAGCCAGCAGCACAAGAATAGTTTGTCCCAAGTCTTAAGTCAAAATGGCTAAACTAACCAGAGAACCGAACCTGCTATGCAGGTGATCACTTTGTTCATAGACAGTGGTAAATCAATTAAGTTCATGCGTAACAGCCCACACAGAATTTCAGTTAGGCACATCAGAAAAGTTTTGTCCTGTTAATTTCTTCCCAGATCAATCTAGTTTCAATCTCAGAAAGACATGTCAGGAATTTGTGGGCATGCTTGCGTCCTCTAGTTGACATGGTTCAGATGCACGTTACCAATGTGTGGCGCCCAGGTTCCAGGCCACACCTGCAAAATTTAATTAAAACTGAATGTTTATTTATGACATATGCAATCCTGTTGGAGAAACTTGCAAGTAAACACCATAGAACACTCATACAAAAGCAAATTATTGTAGATGCTGAAAATCTAAAATCAAAGCAGAAAATGCTGGAAATACTCAGCAGGTCTGGCAGCATCTGTAGAGAGAGGAATAGAGTTATGTTTCAGGTTGATGACCTTTCATCAGAACTAGAAAAAGTTAAGAGATATAACAGCTTTAAAGCAGAGACCCGGGGGTTGGGGAGGGGGGAACACAAGAGAAGGTCTGTAATTTGGTGGAAGATTGGAGATTAAGGAATGAGACACAAGGTAAAGAGCGGGTAGGAATGGGACAAGTAAACAAATAAAAGATATGACTAGAGGAGGTGTAAATGAGAAAATGCAGAACCATTACCACCAGTTGTCATCCAAAATTTAAAAAAATCCTAAAATGAAGGCAGAGGGTTTGATCTGAAATGTTGAGTTCAGAAAGCTGTGATGTGTCAAATGGAAAGACGAAGTTTGTTCCTTATGTTTCAGTGGAATAGCGTGAAGGACAGAGGGATCAGAGTGGAAGTGGGCGGAGAATTTAAATGGCAGGCGACTAGAAGCAGAGTCATGATTGCAAACTGAATGGAATTGTTCCAAAAGCAGTAACCCAACCAACATGTAGTCTCTATGATGTAGAGGTCATCTACTTGAAACTTTAACTATTATTTCTCTCTCCACAGATGCTGCCAGATATGCTGAGTATTTCAGGCATTTTCTATTTTTATATCTCAGAATTTTATGGGGCAGGAGGCGACCATTTGACCCATCGTTGTCTGCCCCGGCTCTCCAGACAAACGTGTGACTTAGTGCCATTCCTCTGTCTTCTTCCCATACCCTGACACATTGTTTATATTCAAATACTCATCTAATGCCCTCTTGAATGCCTTGATTGAACCTGCCTCCACCAGTTCCAGGCACTGCATCCCAAATCACTAGTTGTGTGGAAGTTTGTTCCTTGCATCACATTTGCTTCTTTTGCAAATCACTTCACATCTGTGATTTTAAATCTTTAAATGTCATGAAACATTAATTCACCTAAACACAAAAAAAGGTAGGCTGCAGTATACAGCGGGCAGCGTCGGGAGCAGGGAGCAGAGTCTGAGCTATAAGGGCTTTGGCTCACAGGGCTTCGGGAGACAGGGCAAGCAGGGGTGAGTTTTTAATTCTTATTTACTTTTCTCTGTGTACCTTGGTATAAAGGGGCAAATATGAGTGTGAAGCCAGTGTGTTGTTCCCAGTGTAGGATGTGGGAGGTCCTGGAGGCACCTGGCCTCCCGGACATCCACATCTGTGTGGGGTGTGCCGAGCTGCAGTTCCTGAGGGGCCGTGTTGAGGAGCTGGAACTGCAGCTCAAGGATCTTAGGCTGTTAAGGGAGAATAAGGAGGTGATAGGCAAGAGCTATCATCAGGTGGTCACACCAGGGCCACGGGTGGAGGCCAAATGGGTGACGGCCAGGAAGGGTAAAGTTCGGGTGATTGAGAGCACCCCAGTGGATGTGTCCCTACACAACAAGTACTCCTGCCAGAGTACTGCTGGGGGGGGGGGGGGGGGGGGAGACAGCCCGCCTGGGGGAAGCAGCAGTGGCCGTGTCTCCGGAGTGGAGTCCGGCCCTGTAACTCAGAGGGCTAAGGAAAAGAGGAGGAAGGCAGTGTTAAATCGGGGACTTCAACAGTAAGGGGGTTGGACAGGCGTTTTTGCGGAGGCAGGCGGGAGTCTCGGATGGTGGTCTGCCTCCCTGGGGCCGGGATCCAGGATGTCGCTGGTCGACTCCCAGAAATCCTGAGGGGGGAGGGAGAGGAGCCAGAGGTAGCGGTACATATTGGTACCGCTGATGTGGGAAGGAAGGGGTCATGAAAAGAGAGCATAGGGAATTAGGGAGACAGCTGAGAAGGAGGAAAGCAAAGGTAGTAATCTCAGGATTACTGCCTGTGCCACGGGAGGGTGAGGGTAGAAATGGAGTGAGGTGGAGGATGAATGTGTGGCTGAGGGACTGGTGCAGGGGGCAGGGATTCAGGTTCCTGGACCATTGAGACCTCTTTAGGGGCAGGTGTGACCTGTACACAAAAAACGGGTGGCACTTGAATCCCAGGGTGACCAATATCCTGGTGGGAAGGTTGGCTAAGGCTACTGGGGAGAGTTTAAACTAGATAGGTTGGGGGGAGGGGATCGAGACGAGGTGACTGGGAGCAAGGAAGTTAGCTCGCAAACAGAGAAGGGTTATAGACGGTGCAAGAGGGAGGATGGTCGGGGGATAGAGAAGGGGAGGGCTCAGACCAAAGGATTGAGATGTGTTTACTTTAATGCCAGGAGTATAGTGAATAAAGGGGATGAGCTCAGAGCGTGGATCGATGCCTGGAAGTGTGATGTGGTGGCCATTAGAGAGACTTGGATGTCTCAGGGACAGGACTGGATACTACAGGTGCCGGGATTCAGATGTTTCAGGAAGGACAGGGAGGGAGGCAAGAGAGGGGGTGGAGTGGCACTGCTGATCAGGAATAGTATCACAGCTGTAGAGAAAGTGTATGCTGTGGAGGGATTGTCTACAGAGTCTCTGTGGGTGGAAGTTCGGAGTGGGAAGGGGTCGATCACTTTGCTGTGAGTTTTCTATGGGCCGCCCAATAGTAACAGGGAGGTGGAGGAGCAGATAGGGAAACAGATCCTGGAGAGTTGCAATAATAGCAGAGTTGTTGTGATGGGAGACTTTAATTTCCCAAACATAGATTGGAATATCCTGAGGGTAAGGGGATTGGATGGGGAGGAGTTCGTTAGGTGTGTTCAGGAGGGTTTCCTGACACAGCATGTGGACAAGCCTACGAGAGGAGAGGCTGTACTTGATCTGATACTGACCAATGAACCTGGACAGGTGTCAGATCTCTCAGTGGGAGAGCATCTTGGGGATAACGATCATAACTCTATCTCCTTTATGCTTGCATTGGAAAAAGAGGGGATCAGGCAAGCTAGGAAAGCGTTTATATGGAGTAAGGGGAAATATGAAGACATAAGGCAGCAAATTAGAGGAGTAAATTGGAAGGAGGTATTCTCGGGGAAATTCAAGGAATGTCTGTCTAGGGTTCTACAGGACAATGTTCCGAGCAGACAGGGAGGAGTTGGTAGGTTAAAGGAACCGTGGTGCATGAAAGCTGTGCGGGACCTAGTCGAGAAGAAAGGGAAAGCGTACAAAAGGTTCAGAGAGCTTGACGAAGATAGGGATCTAGATGAGTATACAGCTTGTAGGAAGGGACTAAAGAAGGAAATTAGGAGAGCCAGAAGGGGTCACGAGAAGACCTTGGCAAGTAGAATTAAGGAAAACCCTAAGGCGTTCTATAAATATGTGAAGAGTAAAAGGATGAGACATGAAGGAATAGGGCCTATAAGAGGTGAAGGCGGGAAAATCTGTACGGAACCAGTAAAAATGGCAGAGGTGCTTAATGAGTATTTTGCCTCGGTTTTCACAGAGAAGGACATGGGTGGATGTACTGTGGGCTTGCGGTGGACTGAAAAGATCGAATATGTGGACTTTAACAAAGAGGTTGTGCTGGAATCTTTGAATGGCATCAGGATAGATAAGTCGCCGGGTCCGGATGGGATGTACCCCAGGTTACTGTGGGAGGCGAGGGAAGAGATTGCAGAGCCTCTGACGATGATCTTTGCATCGTCGATGGAGACGGGAGAGGTGCCGGAGGATTGTGGATGTGGTTCCTATTTTCAAGAAGGGGAATCGGGATAGTCCTGGAAATTACCGACCGGTGAGTCTAACCTCAGTGGTTGGTAAGCAGATGGAGAAGATCCTGAGGGACAAGATTTATGAGCATTTAGAGAGGTTTAGTATGCTCAAGAATACTCAGCATGGCTTTGTCAAAGGCAGATCGTGCCTGGTGGAGTTCTTCGAAAATGTGACTAAACACATTGACGAAGGGAAAGTGGTAGATATGGTTTATATGGATTTTAGCAAGGCGTTCGATAAGGTCCCCCATGCAAGGCTTCTAGAAAAAGTGAGAGGGCATGGAATCCAAGGGGCTGCTGCCCTGTGGATCCAGAACTGGCTTGCCCAAAGGAGGCAGAGAGTGTGTTTAGATGGGTCTTTTTCTAAATGGAGGTCGGTCACCAGTGGTGTGCCCCAGGGATCTGTTCTGGGACCCTTGCTGTTTGTCATTTTCATAAATGACCTGGATGAGGAAGTGGAGGGGTGGGTTGGTAAGTTTACCGACGACACAAAGGTTGGTGGGGTTGTGGATAGTCTGGAGGGATGTCAGAAGTTACAGAGGGACATAGATAGGATGCAAGACTGGGCGGAGAAGTGGCAGATGGACTTCAACCCAGATAAATGCGTAGTGGTCCATTTTGGCAGGTCAAATGGGATGCAGGAGTACAATATAAAGGGAAAGACTCTTCGTACTGTAGAGGATCAGAAGGGCCTCGGGGTCCGGGTCCATAGGACTCTAAAATCGGCCCCGCAGGTGGAGGAGATGGTTAAGAAGGCGTATGGTGTGCTGGCCTTTATCAATCGAGGAATTGAGTTTAAGAGTCCGGGGATAATGATGTAGCTATACAAGACCCTCGTCAGACCCCACTTGGAGTATTGTGCTCAGTTCTGGTCACCTCATTACAGGAAGGATGTGGAAAAGATTGAAAGGGTGCAGAGGCGATTTACAAGGATGTTGCCTGGATTGAGTGGTATGCCTTATGAGGATAGGCTGAGGGAGCTCGGTCTTTTCTCCTTGGAGAGACGTAGGATGAGAGGAGACCTAATAGAGGTATATAAGATGTTGAGAGGCATAGATCGGGTGGACTCTGAGGCTTTTTCCCAGGGTGGAAATGACTGCTACGAGAGGACACAGGTTGAAGGTGCTGGGGTGTAAGTACAGGGGAAATGTTAGGGGGAAGTTTTTCACACAGAGGGTGGTGGGTGAGTGGAATCGGCTGCCGTCAGTGGTGGTGGAGGCAAACTCAATAGGGACTTTTAAGAGACTCCTGGATGAGTACATGGGACTTAATAGGATGGAGGGTTATAGGTAGGCCTAAAAGGTAGGGATATGTTCGGCACAACTTGTGGGGCCGAAGGGCCTGTTTTGTGCTGTAGTTTTCTATGTTTCTATTTCAACATTAAGATTCAAAGGCTCCCAGAAGAGAAAATTAAGTAATTCCAGCAATAGAAAGGATGGTTACGTGCCTAATTAATGATCTGGAGCTTTTATTGAGTCGGTTAAATTTTGCTGCCTTTCTTGCCACCTAACAGAATGACTTTTGTTTTTCTTTAAACTTTCATTTGCTTTGCTCTTACCTGCACCATCTAAACAACCCAATATTACCATTCAATGAATGTTCACTGTTGCATGTATTATCCAGAGCAACAGCTGCATTATAACTTAAGCAAATGTTGTCCTGATACACTTATTCTAGTCCATGATTATCAACCAATGGTGCATATATTGAGCTATCCAACTGATGATCCCAATGGATTCACCATCACTGCCAGTGATGCAAATAAGATTTTTGACTAAACAATTTCAATCATTTAAATTTTACAAATTACAAGGCAAATTTCAGCTCACCCAAGCAAGTCAACAACTTTTGAATATCGCAAAGTGACATAGAATGGTTGTCATCAGTGTATATGTGGAAGTTGACACTGCTTGCAGAAGTTGAGGAATAGTGGCAGGAAAACAGATGCAAGTTTTCAGTGATCTATATTTGTATTGTTAAAATCATATCTTATTTCTAATATTTAAGTGGGTTTGGTTTAGTGTTGCTGTGTAAGGAAGAGTAAACCTACAGTTAGGTTCAAACTAGACGAGGATGTTTGCATCTGTGGGGGCTTGGTCCACTCACTTTGTGTTTCTATTGTGCATAGAAGGGGTTACAGTGTGAAAACTAAACAAGTTGGGAGAAATACAAAGACTTTGCTTAATAACCTAGGAAGGTTTCTTAAGTGTAGTTTTGGCTAAATTCATAGTGGTTGCTTATAGAAGGATAAAGAGGGAACATCTCTCAGCTCTGTTAGAATAAAAGCCATACCATGGAGTAAAGAATAATGGTAAGAAAACAGTGCAGGGGACTTGAACAGCTAGTTAATGAAACTAATGAAATGAAGAGAAATTTCCACGGAGGAGGAGGCTAAAGGAGGAAACAGGTACTAAAACAGAGAACTGTTCAATAAAGACAGATGGAGCTGACAAGAAGTTGGCTAGTGAGATGCCAGAAAGATAGCAGAAGTGATTTCAAGATTTGAGAGATTTTAATCCAGCCTGTGCGATGCAAGTTGAAACAATTGTGGAAATCAGTGGCTAGTCTCAGGGTTTGTGTAAAAGTACTTAAGACAAAGAAAACCTGAAAGGAGGTGGAAAACCTGGTGCTGGACTCTTGGTTAAAAGCACAGACGCTTTGTTTGTCAGGATAATTGGAAAACCTGGAGTGGATTCTTAATGAAAACAACTGATGGAAAGCATTGTCTGAAAGAAGATTTTAAAGCATCTCTTTTAGATGTTGGAATTTGTAAATACTTGTGACAACCATCTGGGGAAATTTGAGGAGAAATCCACAGATCGCTTCAGTGGCATCAGCCATTTGGTTTCAGAGTGGGGTGTTATCTTCGAAAACTCTACATATTTGTGAAGGTAAGAGGGGAGTAAAGGAGTATAATCCAACTTTTAATGTTTTTTCTTGTTATTAAAACTAACTAGCAGTCCTGTGACTTTGTTCCTCCATGTTTTCTAAGAAAAAGTAAAAGTTCCGATATTTTGATCTAGGATTCCACTCTGGAATCTTCCCATCAAGTAGTAACGCCAACTGGGATCTTAACTAAAGTATGTAATTATATAGGTGAGATTTAAGGATAGAACTCATACACAGAAGTGACTATGTGACACAAGATGAAAAAAACATTTGCGAAATGCGAACTGACTGGAACCACAAAATGAACCTATTGATAAAGGAAATTGAATGGGGCAGCAAACTCCAGATTTCATCATATTGGATCTAGGAGTACAGGTCCACAGATCTTTAAAAGTGGCAGCACAGGTGGAAAAGGTGGTGAAGAAAGCATATGGCATGCTTGCCTTCATCGGACAGGGCATTGAGTATAAAAGTTGGCACATTATGTTGCAGTTGCATAAAACGTTGGTTAGGCCACATTTGGAATAGTGTCCAATTCTGGTCACCACACTACCAGAAAGACGCAGAGGCTTTGGAGAGAGTGCAGAAAAGGTTTACCAGGATGTTGCCTGGTATGGAGGGCATTAGCTATGAGGAGAGATTGAATAAACTGGGATTGTTCTCCCTGGAAAAACGGAGGCTGAGGGGCGACCTAATGGAACTTTGTAAAATTATAGATAGGGTGAACAGTTGGAAGCTTTTTCCCAGGGCAGAAATGACAATTACAAGGAGGCACAAGTTCAAGATAAGTAGGGGGAAGGTTCAGTGAAGACGTGCAGAGTTTTTTTTTTAAAGAGGGTGGTGGGAGCCTGCAATGCACTGCCAAGGGAGGTGGTTGAGGCAGTTATGTTAGCCACATTTAAGACTTATCTTGATAGGCACATGAACAAACAGGGAATAGAGGGATATAAGCGGTTGGTTTAGATTGGTAAACATGATTGACGCAGGCTTGGAGGGCTGAAGGTCCCGTTCTTGTGCTGTACTGTTCTTTGTTCATTCCTAATTGTGTCTTGGGTGCGGTTAATTGATGAAAAGTCAGATTGGAGGATGTGAACTATGGGTGGCAAGTATACAAGCTGTATGGCAGTGACAACTAAAGTACTTTAGAGCAGAAAGCTGATGCACAATGTTGGTTACACACTTTTAAAGCAACTTTACTCGTGTAATCCTGTTATAGACTTTAAAGAGATCTAAACCCCATGTTAAGACAGCTCAAAGTTCATTTTTATTCTCACCTGTTGGGGATCAGCATTCTCAGAGGAGTTTGTGACAACCTTTATCATAGGATTCCAGGCAGGGTCTGTAGCATGAAGTCCATTAAAAAGAGGAGCCCCTGGACCATCGGCCAACTGTGGATGCGGAGGAATCATTGCATTCCCATACATGGAAAGTGGCAAGCCCTGCTAAAAGGGAAATAAAATAATTTGAGGTTTCATGAAACAGCCACAGGTTTCTTGTGATTTTATAACAGATATTAAGATGAATCATTTCAAGGGCAGCATCCAATGATTGTTTTCATATTTAGGTAGAAGTTTACTTATTAGTACATAGAAGTTCAATAACTGGAGGAGATGGAGCCTTTATTTAATTGATGTTCGTGACCAAACCATTGTACAGTTAACCAACTGATACTCAACAATTACCAACAGCCCAAGTTAAATACTGCATTTTTTTCTACACGATGTCAGTATTCAAGAAAATGATCTCTTGTGCTGTATGCTTTGTCAATGAAGTACATGGATTGTAATCAAAGCAAAATACTCAACTGTGGCGCCATATTAAACCATTGGATTAGTAGAGGGAGTTCATGGATTCAAACCACAAAAGAATATGTGAGTTTTCAAATTAAGGGAGAAAAAAATTCTTACTGATTACTTACTAATTTCTAATTCAAAAAACAGGGTTAACAATGCTGCTAAAAGTTGAAGTTTATTGATGCATTAAAAAGCAGACTGCATCAACAGAATTAGAATCAGCCATTCCATCTAATGTGGGAAACAGACATGACCTGCACTCAGTGCATGTTTCGTGCTGCTTCACAATGAAGTGATCAAATAATATATCCAAATATGTAAGAAAAGTAGATTCTGCACTAACAAACAATTACTCTAAATGACTGAAGAATGCCACATTTTTTGGGATGCTTAGATTGGACCACTGTCATTCTTGCAGAGTTACAAGGCAGTAGTCTATTGTTTTAAGCATCAACTTGAATGTTACAGTTCAAATAAGGCTGTCAAGACTGACAATCTTTTTTTCTGGAAAAGAACAAAGACAGACCAAAATTAAAAATATTAAACCGAGGAATGGTCAGTTTCACCAAGCCAAACGCGATTTGGCAAAATTAGATTGTAATAAAGGGAGCCCGAGACTGATGCAAGATAATCTAATCAACTGACTAAGTGGGCAGAAGAATGTAAAATGGAATTTAATCTGGAGAAGTGTGAAGTGCATAAGGAAGGCAAACAAGGTAAAGGAATACAGAATAACTGGTACGATTCTGCGAAGTGTAGGCCTGAAGATGATTTAGACCAGCGTTTCCCATCCAGGGATTTTGTGGTATGTTTGGCTGTTTTAAATTTGAAAAAACTGTCCTTCCAGATTGTCCAGTCAAAGGAATATTTTACAGTGCGTTGGCCACTGATAGGTGCACCAGTCAATTTATCAGCAGCCAATGCACTGAGAAAACAACCCCTGATTGAACGAACTGGAAATAGAGGCAAAATCAGCAAAGTCAGGGCAAGAGCGAAGGCAACTGGACGGCAGAGCAGGCAGTGCAGTTAGGCAGGCTGCAGCCAAGGGGCAGAGGGGAGGGCGAGAGGCTGGGGGCGAGGGCGGAGGGCGACAGGGCGAGGGGCCAGGGAGGGAGAGCACGATGGGGGTGGGATGGTGAGGAGAGCGAGACAGAGCGAGAGGCCGGGGGTGGGGATGGGGGGGCGTGCTGTGTGAGCGAGAAGGAGAGAATGTGACAGAGCAAGAAGCCGGGGGGGGGGGGGGGGGGGGGGGGGGGGCAGGCGAGAGGGAGAGAGCGAGGGAGAGGCGGGTGAGAGGCAGATGAGGATATGAGAGTGGGTGTGGACACGCGAGAGAGGAGGGGGGGGTTGTGCGCTTTCTTTTGGGTGCGTGTGCCTGCGAATCTAACTCTAGCAACATTACTAATATTAACTAAATTTATGAACAAAACAATAGCATGATTCCTCCCATTAAGAATTATTATTTTATCACTAAATATGTTAAGTGAAAAGTTGTAATAAAAAATGCAAATGAGAAATAAAAAACGTCAATATTGTTTTGTATGATTGTACCTATTGTGCAAAAACAATTTTTTGTGGTTCAGCTCTTCAACATAATAAGAATATTCATTAAGGGTTCCATCAGTGCTCGAGGGGTCAAAAGGGTTCCATGGCTGGAAAAGTTTGGGAAACTATGTTAGAGCAAAGGGGCCGTGGACTGCATGCCTACATGTACCCTTGAGAAGGTCAGAAAGGTAGAAAAGGTGATCAAGGCATATGGGATGGCCTTTATTAGCCAAGGCCTAGAATATAAAAGCAGGGAAGTTATGCTGGAATTGTATTAAAAAAAACACTAGTTAGACCGCAGCGAAGAGTATTGCGTACTGTTCTGGTCACCGCATTATAGGAAGGATGTGACTGTACTAAAAGAGGACACAAAAGAAATCTACAAGGATGTTGTAAGGAATGGAGAACTGTAGCTATGAGGATAGCTTAAAGAGGCTGGGTTTGTTTTTATTTGGTACACAGGGGGCTAAGATGACATCTAAGTGAATAGTACAAAATTATGAGGTGTCTACAGAGAGTGAATAGCATGGACCGAATTCCATTAGCTGAGACATTAATAACCAGAGGGCACAGATTTAAATTAATTGGTAGAAGGACAGGAGGCTGAATGGAAGAGTATTTTTAATCTACTTGGGGGTGGTGGGGATCTGGAACTCCCTGCCTGTAAAAGGTGATGGAAGCTGAAATCATCATCACATTTGGCGAAACATATGGATATGCGAGTGAGGTGCCATAATCTAAAGGGTTACGCAGTAAGAGTTGGAAGGTGAAATTAGGGTGCAAAACTCTTCTCCGGCCAGCACTGACATAATAAACCACTGGCCTCTGTGCTGTAAATCTTTCTAATTTTTATTAGAAAACTTAATGTGTTGAACTAGTGAGATTAACTTCAGAAATTTTAAAGGTGTTTTGCAGTTTCTTTCTGTTGAGTTGACATTTAGCCATTAACTTTTTTCTATTTGTGGTAGTTTCCTTTCTTAGTTCAAACAAAAGTTTTAACAAAATTGAAATTCAAATATAGAAGTCTCATGTGGAAAAGATTGGATAACTTGCATCATTTTGAGATGAAGCTGGGAGCCAATGTTGCCAAACTCCTTCCCTCCTACTCATTCCTCCCACCACTGGCCCCTTGGACTCTCTCTGCCAGTAGTTCCAACAGTCAATGCTCTTCTTTGCATCTCCCTCCAGAATGTTAGTTTAGCTGCAAACATGGCCCTTGCTCTACGATATTATTAACGACTGCTTTGATATGATCTTGATGAAAACTTGGCTCATGGATGGTAATACCTTACCATTTACTGAAGTCTCCATGCCTGACTATGTCTTCCACCAATTGTCCCATTCAAACTGCCATGTTGACATTGTGGCCCTTACCACTAAATACCATCTTCAATCGTCGCTCTATTTCTGATAACTTCTGCTTTGAGCAACTTACCTTGTTCCACTCTGCTTTAAAATCGGCTCTCTCTTTTCACCAAGATATTTTCTTGCTTTCCTCATTCACTCTATCAAGAGATTTTTCATACTTGGAGATTTTAAGCGTCATCTAAACTCATCTTGCCCATTCTCAACAGTTCACTGTTCTTCCTTAACTTTACCCTCTATATAAACTTTCCTATACATATTCAGTCACATCCTCCACCTTGTTAGCTCACAAAGCCTATTCATATCACACACTGATCACTTCTTAGTATTCTGCATCACTCCCCAATTGCACTTTGAGTCCCTTTGGGGGGAAATATCCCCAAGTTACTTCCAACAGCATTTTGCAAACTCCTTGAAAGTAGGATCAAAAAATCATAGAAACCCTACAGTGCAGAAAGAGGCCATTGGGCCCATCGAGTCGCCACCAACCACAATCCCACCCAGGCCCTACCCCCACCATCCCCACATATTTACCCGCTAGTCCCTCTAACTTACGCATCTCAGGACACTAAGGGGCAATTTTAGCATGGCCAATCGACCTAACCCCGCACATCTTTGGACTGTGGGAGGAAACCGGAGCACCCGGAGGAAACCCACGCAGACATGAGGAGAATGTGCAAACTCCACACAGACAGTGACCCAAGCTGGGAATCAAACCCAGATCAATTGTTATCTGATTATGCTCCTGTGAAGCACCTTGGGCTATTTCATTCACTTTAATTTTTTTACATTTTAAAAAGATAGTGTCATGTTTTGATGGCCATTGCCATATTTACATATCAAGAGTAAAAAACTGAAGGTAAGCTATTCTATAATGGCTTGCAATTTGCAGCAAGCAACCGGAGTTTAGAATCAAAGCCTACTTATAAACTATTTTGAAACAATGCTCGTATGAATCAGTTATGAATAAGGCAAGCCTCCAACAATAGCATTTGCACAGGTTTTTATCCAAACCGTTGCAAGAGCACGGGCTATGCTGAAGGTGTGAAAAAATAAACACCAACTCGGTGCTAAAAAGCAAAAGTACTCAATAGGCCTGGCAACATCTGTGGAGAGAGAAACAGTCAATGATTCAAGTCGATGAACTTTCAAGTCATCAATCTGAAAAGACTGTCTCTTCACAAAAGCTACCAGATCTTAGTATTTCCAGTATTTCATTTTAGTTTCACTTATTCGGTGAGTTTATTCACTGCACATTTTGATTATGTACAAATTACTGCCGCCTGATGGTCATGCTCTGTTTTTTAAAAAAAAATCAAACAATTTTCACTAACCTTGTTATAATCCATGAAGTTGCTTGGCACTGGCTGATGAAAGGTGTTTGAAGGTGCCACTATTCCAGTATCATCTCTTTCCAATGTCTGATGTTGTGAAAATGAAGCTGGGTCTGATATAGATTGGTGCATTAAGTGACCACCCATCACACCTTGGGACCAGCCAGATATGCCATCTGAAAGAGAAACCCATTCTAAGAAAATGACAAGATTTTGTAGCTTTAAAACTTAGCCCTGCCAGATACACTCCTTACATATCTCTCCAACACCATAATTAATAACTCCTCACCTGAATTATTGCTGACACCAAAAGACCAGATCCCTCCTTGTCCAACAGGAGTTGTCAGGTTACTACCCACCATAGTGGAAAGTGGAGTCATCGACCCAGTCTGCCTAATGCGAGCTGATCTTTCTGTTCCAATAGGTGGTGGTACCTTCCGATCCTGATTTGCGTTATTCGATTTTGGTTGGCCCAAGGAAGGAGGTGCAGAAGCAGCAGATAAGGGTGAAGAAGCTCCAGAAGACACTGATGGAGGGGACTCACCTGCATGAAAATGATGCACAAAAATTATGATCCACAAAGTAGTAAATTACATCCAACAATTGTTAAAACAGCATGGTATATAACAGTACAATTCTTAATTGCAGTGCTCAATAATTAATATTTGTAGCTATAAATTTTGAACCACAGTGAAAAAAATCTGACGTGAAACTTTTGTTGCTTGCTGTTCATCAATTAAGAGTGAAGGACAGCATCATATTTAAACTTCTGTTTTTGATTCCTATTTTTTTTTGAGAAAGCAAAAACTCACAAAGTAACCGGTCTAGAGATGAAGAGACTTCAACAAGACTTCACTTAAATGTTGGTCAGAAATGTTTCTGCACTTCATTTAAATAGCAGTCAAAATGTTGTGAAGAAAGCTTACTTAGACATGCAAACGTCATTGTTAATGAAAGAAATTCCAAAAATGTGTTCATGCAAATCATGTCTAATTCTATTTTCTGAGCGTCAGTGCTGTGTTAATGCTATTTGTATTGGACACTACCTTTAAATATGTAATGTAATTCAACTTCCTCCAACATGTTAGGGGAAATTAAAACTAATTAGCATAAAGTGGACTACAAATCTTTAAAATAAGTTTGTGTGGACAGGAGAAGATATCTTTCATTAATATCTAAGGGAACTAAGAAGCTGAGAAGCAATCACATCAATCACTGCGCAATTGGGGAAATATTTTATGGATTGAGTTCATTTACATTAATGTGCTTTTATACAAGATTTGTTTTAAGGAAGGAACCCAGAAAATGTAAAGGAAATCCCAAAAATCAAAATTTCTGATTTGAGTAAAACTCTGACTTGAGTTTTGCCAAACAAGTCTCTTCATATAAATGCAAGTTTGAGGCATTGAGCAGCCAGTGTCTGACAAGAGAGCTAAACTGATAGTAAAGCTACCCAAGTATAACTTTTCAAGTGTGTTTCAACTCTGTCTTCTTTCAAAAATGGAAAGCCACCCATCAATTTCTCATACCTTTGCTGATGGTGCTCTTGTGAAGCAACTTAGGACATTTTTACTATATTAAAGGAACCATATGCAAATACAAGTTGTTAAGAGGTCAGCACTCTTAATTTTCCTACTGGCTAGACTGAATCTTAAGGGTGCCATGTTATTGGCCAACCCCCCATCCTAACTACTGGTGGAAGTTAAAAATGCATTTTACAGAATGTCATTGCAGGACAATAGTTTCCTCCAAGTTGGGCACAAACAATTGCCCATGTGCACTCCAAATACATATTGCTAAATTGGTATAGAACTCACCAATACAGATAACCCATGGCTTTATACACTTGCATGGAAGTGCAACATAATTTATTCTGCAGGATAAGCATTTGGCACTCAGGAAACGAAGAAAGGTAAGTAATTGGCTGAAGTTTGCAAGAGACTTAGTTTTCACTGTAAATGAACTGGATGCAAATATCATCAATACCACTAAGATTAATTTGCCGACGGGCATTTATTCACACCATACAGGTGGTATCTAGAACATTAAAGATGTATTCATATAACTTTTCAGATGTAATTGGGTAATTAATCAAATTTAACTGGCCTCATGTACAAGAAAAACATTTTTGAAAGCAACATTTCCACAAGGACCACTGACCGTTTCCAAATTCTCAGGGCTAATAATATTTTATGATGCCTCTTTTCCAATATTTGGTTTTGCAAAGTGTGAACCATAATTTTCTTGCTACATTTGGAAGATTGGACCTACTAAAATGTTCTAAAATGGTATTTTAATGCATTTAACAAATAGTGGATCCTAATCTAAGGAGCATAACCTCCCACCCCCAAAAACGCAACTAAAATATAGAAAGGATTGGCTTGTACATACATGTAGCTGGAGCAGTTGTTGAACTCCAAGGGTGTGGGGAAAAATGTTGTCTGCTGAAGCTAGGAGCAGGCATTCCTACAGGGGCTGGTCCTTGTACATACACCTGAGTTCCAGCCATACTTGGAGCAAAACTCGTCAATGGGGTGGAAGAGGAAGAAATGGCATTGCCTGATGGGTCCATAGCAGACATTCCTTCAAAAACATTTTTAAAAAATCACATGTAATGGAATATTTGAGAAATGCACATTATAAAAAGTGACTTATCTATAACTTGTACATTTCTCTCTTTAAAGGGGTAATAATCCAAACTGTAAGTGAGAGTAGCGCTCACCGAAGTCTCATTGCAAAAAAAGGGTAAAGTATTGTTGCAGTGTTTCAAAAAAAAACTAAAATGCAAGCATAGACATGCACGTCATTGTAAACTAAAAGGAACTAATTTAAAAATGTATTTCTAAAATATTTTACCCTAAAACTTGAGCTATTTTTGGCGTGCCACAGACCATGTCAGTAAGCTCCTGTTATTCTAATCTAAGAAAAATGTCCCGTGATCATTACCTAATAAGGACAGAATGGGCTCTTCAGCCCCTCCAGTCTGTTCCAACATTTTACGAGATCATGGCTGATCTGTATCTGAACTCTATTTACCTGCCTTTTCTTCATATTCTTTGACCTTAACAAAAAAAAAAATTCAATTGCCCCAGCATTCACAGTATTGAGGAGGAACAAGTTCCAGATTTCCAATACACCATGTGAAAATGTGCTTCCTGATTGTTCTCCTAACTAATATAGCTTTAGGATTGTGCCCCTTGTTTTCAGATTATCCTAGCAGAAGAAATAGAATCATAGATGGTTCTTTGATATCTAATGTATTTTAAATATATTAGATTATCGATCAACATTCTAAAATCAAGGACCATAATTCAAGGTTCTGCAACAGGTTTTTATAATTTAGTATGGGATCATTTTGAGAAGGCTGCATCCCTTCAAAGGTCGTTTGCATGTCTAAAGTCTAACTTAGAGGTCACAAGCCATTTTTCAAAACTGCATAACTTTAGTTGGGTTATTTTCAGCTTTCCTAATACTGGAAGGATCTGGTCTCCTTTTATTTTTTTACTCCATCCTTAATGTTACAAAGTCAATGCTCAGAATGGACCAGGTTAAACTCAAATCCATTCTTCTTTGCTCCAAAAACTAAATTCAAAATCCAATTGAATCCAATTCATGGTTCCCATAAAAAGGAACAAACAAGATCCAAGCTGACAAGAAGAGGCACTGCACCCAATCTTGGGCGTGGTCTGACTCTTGATCTTAGCCAAAAACCTGAGAATGAGATCATCTACTGACACTTACAGACACACGAGTTGCAATTATGGAGAATGATAAGAGCACCCATTTTCAAAGGGAACTTGTGCTTAATGAGCAGCAAACAATCTGTAGCTAGTTTAAGATCTGGTATGGTGTAAATTGCTGAGGTGATGTTAATGCTCAGTGTTAGCCTGCAGTCCCCCCCCCCCCTCACCATTTCCCCATTGTCTAGTAGAGTGGAGTGAGGGAAGGACATTAAATAGTATTTCTACAATCTTGAAATATTCAATCCAATTTTGATACAGCTCAACAACTGGAGGATTGCAAATAACAGATCCTTTGCCAATCTCTGAGAATTACAAGTCACTAGCATTGTTACTGATTAAAACTTTTCAATTATAGCAATTAATTGGTTCTTCAGGACATTAAGGACAAGGAAACTAGACAGACCATCTCATGAGGAGGTTGATGTTGGGGGAAGAGGCAAGGGTGGAAAAAGAGATGCAGGGAGAAACAAAATTGTTCCTCCAGTCTCAGCCTCAAAACTGTCTTGATGGTTGAATCAGTAAATGTGAGAAGCCCCTGGAAAAGGGGTAGGGTAAGAGAAGGAAAGCGGAAAGGAGAATGCAGATAAAGCAAGCAATTTGGCTAACGTTTGGAATTTTTAGAGTTGCCACACAATGTTGTTCAAATGAATGGTTTAAATCAGAATCTTCAAAACTAATACACAAAATATATTAAAATAATCGACTCTCCATCTCACCTGTGGGGCTCGATGTCACCCTTTGCGAAGGTGGTCTGAAACCTGGAGCCTTGGAGTTATCATGTGGAAGTACTGCATCCAATTGTCCAAGTACAGAACTGCCCATGTAGTTGGAATGTCCACTAAACGTTGGATCTTGTGTTGGCCGTGAAGGCAGTGGACAACTTCCCCATACGTGATTTGCAGACACCTGGGTATTGTCGAAGAAACTGTTGAAAGGGCTGAAGAGGGCTGCTGAGCCAAAATTTGGAGGCAAGGATTTGCTTCCTGGATTTGCGTGGATCTGCGAAACGTTCAGCATACCAAGTGCAGATGAAAGCTGCATCGGAGAAGGAACACCATGCTGCTTCATAGGATCTTGGGTAGAAACCATTGGAACTGGGTTTGGGACAAAAACAGACTGTGGCTCTTGCTGTACTAGGGGATAGAAAGGAGCACCAGGCTGTATTCTGTGAGATACTTGAGGAGAGGCTGCAGCTAACTGAGGTAAAGTGTTGTTGGTCTGAACATTAGGACAAGCCGACATAGTAACAGGGCGAGCAGACGCTAGACTGCTTGGGGCCACTAATCCATGATCTGTATTTGAAATGTAAGGCTTCGGTAATGAAGGTCGAATATCAGAGGAACTACGGCATGGAATTTGCGGCAGAATGCTGGGCAGTGAAGAAGTCGGTTGTATTCCTATAGCCCCAGAATTACTGTTGACTGAAGTGCTGTTGCAGACATTTGAATGCGCACACTGGCTTCCTGCAGGCTGTTCTGCAGTGGTCACTTCTTCCTTCGCAGCGGAGGTGGCGAATGGTTCATTCTTCGTCAGTGACATGGATTGCTGAGATGGCTGTACAAGTGGTGGAGGGGGTGGAGGAGTAGGAGGTTGCCCATTGCTCACTGGTACAGTTGAATTTATGGGCAGTGAGCAGGAATTGCTGGTCACAGCTGAAGTCACTGATATCATGACGTTGGTTTTATTGACCGAGGTGAAGAGCTGCTTTCTAACCGACGATGGAGTTGGGCTGCTCGTCACACACACAGACTGTGTGGTGAAAGTTGGAGAACTCACAGCCACAGAAGGTGAATTGATAGAAGCGGAATTACCAGTGTTGGGATGAATAGTATTACTACCCTGGTTGAGACGAGTTGTATTATGTTTTGGTGAACTGTTGGCGCTTCCAGGACTTACAGGTCTTACTGGGAAAGGACCCCAAGTGTTCGCTGATGGAGAGAAGGTTCCTCCAAAGTGTGCCATGGGTAACCGAGGGTGTCGAATCTGCTGGATCGTTTGAGCAGCTAGCAAAGCATGTGCTAACTGCGGATGTGAATAAGCCAAAGGAAGTGAAACTGAAAATGTGGGACGCATATTGTTTGATACAATGTTTTTACCAGGTTTGTTAATGGATTGTAATGATGTGGATGATGAGGTCGACAGCGAAGCTGTTGCAGAGGAAGACATCATTGAAACGGTTATTCGGTGTCCGGCAGTTGTGGTGCTAGCTGTGGTTGTGGCAGCTGTGGACCCCATTCTTGTGTTGGCTGTGACGCTTTTAATATGATTCCGAGGGATCAAATCCTCCAGTTCCTTTGCAGGATCCTGAATTAGTGCGTTGATGAGCTGCACTGCATGTCTTGTTGATTCTGTGCCTCCTCTGAAATTAGTACAATGTAAAGTTTCACCATGAGATAAATTTTTCTTTGAATTTGTTTATTTATGTCTGCAGTGAAAATCTGCAGATTCAGAATATTTATTCAATCCAAAGTACAACTGACCATTCATCAAACCACAGTAGATATTCCAGATGCTATTCCACAAAAAAAGAGAGCATAATCAGTAACCTATTAAAACTCTCTATTAAGCCTGGACTAACAATACCTCCAGCCAAGATAAAAGCAAAATACTGCAAATGCTGGAATCTGAAAATCAAAATCTGGAAAGTCTCAGCAGTTCTGACAGCATCGGTGGAGAGAATCTCTATGCTATAAACAGCATTACTGAGAAAGGCACAATGCATAGCAAAGTTGCAATATTTTTGTGATCAACAAGTTTTGATTTTACTATCAGTGTCATATTTTAGATCTGGATTGAATAAATATTCAAGTCAGGGATTGAAACTAATTCAAGGAAACCTTAATACAGTAATTCTAAAAATAATTAACCAAAGCTGTGTAAATTTCACTCAGTCAACCATTTTAATTCTTGTAAACTATCACCATACCATATGTCTAGCCTGAAACCAGCAAGCTACAGCCCTTTGAGAAGCAAGAATATGAGTTGTGTTGATTTCAGGACCACTTTCTTTCAGCCCAAATCAAATCTTTCCAAAATGCAAACACTGTTCCCGATATAATCCCACTCCCCCTATCTCTTTTCAGCTAGAATGCTGAAACCAAAATGTTTCCATACAAACTGGATTCCTCTTAGAATTGAGGGACCTTCATAATCATTCAAGAATGCCAAATGTAGCAATTTTAAGATTCTGACCTAAAGGTTAAAAATTTGGCCTTTTGATAAATCCCAAAGAATATTTGTCAGACATACCTTTTAAATTCAGATTAAGCTTTTGTGTGATTAACTGAATAAAGTATCTTACAGCTAGTTCAACTGCATGGAGAACAATTGTTCAACAATATAAAATTAGTAGATTCCAAAAAGCACTTTCTAATGCATATAAGGGAGATATTAAATAATTGTAAAATCTGCATTTAATCAGATCTGAGCATCACTGGCAATACATGTATGCATGAGATTAATTATACCTTTGTGTCAAATATTTGTTTTAATCCTATGAGTATTGGAAAGAACGGTTATGATTGGACACAACTGGTATTCGGACAATTATTTTTCCAGTATGGGAGACCAAGGGAAATCAAATCAGTGCTTGCACATCATCACAATGCACATGATAATGGCAAGTAAATGCTTGGATAAGGTTCGGAATGTTATTCAAGTTCAAGAATGACTAAGTCTGAAAACTTTATTATATAAACAGAATGGAAACAATTGTGATCAGTCCCAACATTTAGACAAATGTATAGTTGGTTAATTGAAGCTACGTATGCAGAAACTTTGTCAGCCATACTTTCTTGATGATGAAATAGTTAGATAAGGTAGGCCACTGTGTTCATATTTGACGCCACACAAGAAAATATTAATTCCCAAACAAAATAGAAAAACCATTGTAAATAATGGCTTAGTAGCAAGAACATAGAAAATACCAATTTGGAGATCAAACTTAAAATAGCAGTGGGCTCAGAAGAAAAAACCTACAACGAATAAAGAATTGACTCTAATGTCTCAGCATGGGCAAGTCTGAACATTATGCTTCTCATTTTTAATGCAAAACAAACAGTGCTCAAAATTCTGAGGGGGAATAAACATTTAATTCAATCTATTGAGGTCAGGTCGAGCAACTTTTATGCGAAGATCTTTCCATTTGCTCTCAGGGTGAGAAAACACTAATAAAGGCTGTATCTATCGCACATCAATAGCTGTCGTGAGATAGTGGCAGTGGGACAGTGATTGATTTTACAACTGGCTTGCTGGGCCACTTCAGAGAGCATTAGGGGCAGCTCGATGGCACAATGGTTAGCACTGCTGCCTCACAGCGCCAGGGACCCAGGTTCAATTCCAGTCTTGTGTCACTCTGTGCAGAGTCTGCACGTTCTGTGGGTTTCCTCCGGGTGCTCCAATTTCCTCCCACAGTCCGAAAGACGTGCTGGTTAGGTGCATTGGCTATGCTAAATTCTCCCTCAGTGTACCCGAAGAGGCGCTAGAGTGTGGCGGCTAGGGGATTTTCATAGTAACTTCATTGCAGTGTTAATGTGACAGTAATAAACTTTAAAGAGTCAACCACGTAGCATGGGATTACAGTCACATGTGGACCAGAGCATTAAGAGACACAAGTTTCATTCCCTGAAAGAAACTATTTAGGTTTTTACAACAATCTCCATCCTTCAGTCATTTTTTCTAGTGCTGGTGCACAAAATAACTAAGTTTATCATATTTAGTTTCACAACCTCCTACGGTAGGGTTTTAACTCACCACATTTGGGTTGCTAATTCACCAGCTAATCAAAAGCATGCTACAGAAGATCTGCTTGTCTTTACTGAAAACGTTAAGGAGTCTTTGTTTACAATCAGCTGGAGTCACTTGAATGAAGAACCAGAACTATAGCTAATCCACGCAAAAGAAATAAAAATGGGTTAAGGATGGATCAGTTGCATCATGTTGGTCTTTTCGATTAGGAAAGCTATTTGACTTTTCTCAATTATACCGTTTAACAGCTGGAACAACCCGAATGATCTTCTCCTTTAAATTTGTCATTTTTATTTAAAGGTTTCTTTACCTTATTGTGATCATTCTTTCTCCATTCTTGTCTTTTTGCTTGTCAACATCAATGTGTGCACCAGTAACATCTTGGATGGCAGTTATATTGCATCCCCCTCTTCCCATTATCCTTGAAACAACCGACGCTGGTACAGACAATTTCTTTGACCTGGTTAAAGCAACTCTATATAAAAATCATAAAATTCTCAATATATATTATTTCAATTTTGCATTTTCCACATACAAATCCCACCCCCTCTTATCTCAAAGACATTAACATTTGCTGGGATATGGTGCGAAAGGCACCTGCAGTGATTTGGTAACATATTCTTCACATGTAAACCTAATCACAAACACCAGCATATTCAAACATAATAATCATAATAAGCTATGCATTACACAATGACCACACAAATATTTTTTTTTTAAAATCAGGCCACTAGATAGCAAACCAGGAATGGAAATCCTGGCCAATTTTAATCCCAAGTCAGGGAGCAGAGGCCAATTTCTGGCACCTTTACTGATGCCACATTCAGCTAACTCAAAGATTAAGGAGTGGAGCTGGACCAAATTGGCATCTCTGGTTCAAGACATGCCAATTGCTTTAGTGAGCCATTTGTAGATAGTGCTAATATGGTGAAACAAACATCCACAGCACAAGTTGGCTTCTAATTATCCAATCTTTCAATTTACCTCAAGACCTCTGATTTTTCAATCCATCTTAATGGAAGTCTATTTGATACATGGTACAGATCTATTATATAGTGGAGAAAGCTATTTATCCAATTCGTGGGCAACCCAATATATACCCAAAGCTTAATTTTTATTTGCATGTTTGTGCAGCATTTTCAAAAGAAATTCCAAGTGGAAACCAAGTCAAATATTGTTAACTCGTAAATTTTAGCTCCATTTGTATGCAAGACTGGCTTAGGAACTACTGACTGTTCAAACTCATTAAGACAAGCTTGTTGCAGTATTGTAAGGTTCAGCCATCTCACATTGGGAGAGGGGATCTCTAAAGATTGCAATGCCACAGCATTTTACCTTGTGTCATGAATATCAGAATTTCAGCAACTTTTTTCTGCAAAAGGCAAGCGAGACCGACGGTCATAAATTTTAGAAATAGTCTCTGCCCCCAGCCACTCTCCAGGGCTTCAGAAAAACTTCCATCCCATGCTGGACCCTGAAAAGTGAACCTCCATTGAAGAATAAAGAGAAAACAAAGACCCCCCAATGTGCTAACTGCACTGTTTAGAGTTCTTTGAGGAAGATGGTGGGAAACAGCAGAGAAGACTAACCTCACACACTCAAGCCAGAAAGCGTGGAAACTCCTACATCATATGGAAACTGAGCCAGAACCATAAAATAGCAGGCTAAAATCAATGACGTCACTTACAGCTCCTAATAAATTCAAAGATACTGGGTAGCAGGAAATATAGTCAGATGATAAAAATAGCCCTGTCTCTTAACACTGATGTGGCGATGCCGGCGTTGGACTGGAGTAAGCACAGTAAGAAGTCTCACAACACCAGGTTGAAGTCCAACACTGCTCCTTCATCAGGTGAGTGAGGACTTTAACCAGGTGTTGTGAGACTTCTTACTGTCTCAACACTGCCCCAGAACAGACAGACATCTCAATCCTTTGCAAACAGGAGGAAGTGAACAGCAGCATGATGGCAACCAAGTCTGGCAAAGCTTCTGAAACCAATGGAATTTACCCAGAATTCCTGAAGATCACCAGCAAAGAAAAGGCAAGCAAAGATATTTATAAACATCCACACTGCAGGCACAATTTCAAACATCTGGCATCAATATAAGATAGCAGCCATGTGCAAGCCAGGAAAAACATTCGAAGACCTACATAATTATTACCCCATCACTCTGCTTCAATAACATAAAAGGTGCAGGAACAACACCCATTAAACAGACCAATTCCCATTGGAAAGCGGCAATGCCCCCCAACAGGCAAGAACACAGAAACAAAGGACTTGGGAGGAATAGGTCATTTAGCCCTTTGTCATTCAGTAAGACCACAGCTGGTTTTGTTGTGGTGTCAGCTTCACATTCTTGTCTGCCCCCCATAACCCTCAGCTCCCTTGTCTACCAAATTAACCTTGAATAAATTCAATGCCCCAGCCTCCACTGTTTCTGTGACAGAGGATCCCACAGACTAACAACCTATTCGAAAGAAATTCTCACAATTGGTCTTAAAAGTGAGACATCTTATTCTTAAATAGGGTTCCCCAATTCTAGTATCTCCACAAATGGAAACATCCTCCTGGTATTCAACTGGTCAATTCCCCTCAGGATCTTGCATGTTTCAATTGAATCACCACTAATTATTCTCGAAACGCCAATTGACATAGACCCAACCTGTTCAAAGTTTTCCTCCCCTCATCCAAGGAATGAGTCACCTGAATCTTCTCTAAATTGCATCTTATTCAATTCTATCCTTTTTAAAATGAGACTAAAACTGTTCATCCTACTCCAGATGTGGAATCACCAAGGCCCAGTACAACTGCAGCAAAACCGCCTCTATTTTTATATTCCATCCCCCTTGCAATAAATGCAACATTTCATTTACCTTTGCAATCACTTGCTGTACTTGCATACTAACCTTGAGAGATTCATACCAGGACACACCTATCCCACTGAGTTCTGCAATCTCTTTCCATTTAAATTGCATACTGCTTTTCTATTCTTCTTGCCAGAGTGGACAAGTTCACACTTTCTGACATTATACTCCATTTATCAAATTTTTGACCACTATCTATATCTCTTTACAGAATCTCTACCTCCTTTGACAACTTACTTTCTATCTATCTTGGTGTCATCGGCACATTTCGCTCCATGCATTCGGTCCCTTTATCCAATGTTTTGATACAGATTGTAAATAGTTGAGACCTCAACACTAATCTCTTAAGCACTCCACCAGTTACAGCTTACCAACCTGAAAAAGACCCATTTAACCCTCCTTCCCGTTCTTTTATCCAAGTTAATATGTTAGCCCTCATGCCATGCACACTTATCTTGACTTGTAGCCTTTGATGTGGCACTTTGTCAAATGCCTTTTGGAAATCCAAGCTACACCACATTTACAGGTTTCCCTTTATCCGCCTTGTCTGTTTCTTCCTCAAAGAACTCTTTAAAAAAATTCCTTTCACAAAATCATATTGATTCTGCCTGATCACATTATGGATTTTCAGTATCCTGCTTTAACCTCCTTAATAATGGATTCTAGCAATTTTTCAATGACAGCTGTTCATCTGACAGGCCTTTAGCTTCCTGCCCGTCTCCTTTCATGAATGGATGTATTATGTTTACGATTTTCCAATTTGCTGGAACCTTTCCAAAATCTGGCACCCATCATTAAGATGGATCTTTGCAGAGCATACTACCAAAGGCTTTACGGACTGAGTTTTGCAAACCTGCATAAAATTTACAGCGCAAAGGAATACAAAAATTCTTACTGTTGACCATTCAGATAGCTTGACAGCATTCTAACAATATTCCCTTTGTAAATGCAAGTACTTTGGCCCACGGCAACACAGCGGTTAGCCCTGCTGCCTTACAGTGCCAGAGACCAGAATTTACTTCTGGAGTTTGCAGAGCTTTCTGGGGTGTGGAGGTTGCCCTTTCTTCCCATGTCTGTGTGGGTTTCCTCTGGGTGCTCTGGTTTCCTCCCACACTCGAGACGTGCAAATTAGGTTGATTGGCCATATTAAATTGCCTCCTAGTGTCAGGAGATTAGCAGGGTTATGGGTATAAGGCTTGGGTAGAATTGTTGTCAGTGCAGACTCAACGGGCCAAATGGCTTCTGCACTGCAGGGATTCTATGATTCGAGGCGATAGTGTATTAAAATAAAATATTTCTGCAGAGTTTAAAATCCTGATAATACTATAGTTTTCCTTTGGAAAATTAGGTCAGAGACCTTGCTCCAAAATATTTGAAGAGCACAGGGATACGTGTTGCATCTTTCAAACAGAGAAAATTTGATATTTCATAGTTGAAAATATCCCTTAAATTTTGTCACCAAAAACTTGCGTTATTAAGTAGATTTTGATTCCTTGGTGTTTTCTTTAAAAAAGGAGTGTGGAGCATGACTTTTTAATCGTTGGCAATGTAATAATACAAGTAACATATATAGAGCAGTAATTCATAAAAATTCTTTAGTTACCTTCGCACAACTTCTTTCCAGCCATCTTCCCTCTTCTGGCCACGCTTAGGACTGGTTAGATTCATCTTTCCATTTGGGGAGGACAAGGGCAGTGAAGTAGACTTGTGAGTTGTAGACAGTGAGCTGGAATTTGTTTCATTCGTGACATCGTGCAATCTATATGATAAGCACATATCATAAAAATAGGAGAAAATGCCAATAGAAACATAACATTAGTACTGAACAACAATCAGTGCCAGCACACACTATTAATCTTACCTTGGGTGATTTTGAGTCTCTGAGATGGAAGTATTAGATTTTTCGTTTCTTGGAGGGTACAATTTCTGGTCACTGAAGTTGTGGAAGTCAGCAATTACATTGAGATCTTGGCTTTTACCACCACTGCTGCACTCACTATTGCAGTCTGTACTGTCAACATTATCAGAATCACTGTTCCCTCCTACACCACCGCCTCTCGGTTCCCCATTTATTTTATTTTTATCTGCCTTCTGTTGCGCTATAGACATATGCTGATCTTCTAGAATTATTTGAACACTCTGAGAAGAATCCTTAGTTTTGTTTTTCTTGTTTTTTCTGTTAGTACTTGGTGTGGTTACAACATTGGCTCTCTTTTTCCCATAAGCATTAGTAAAGGTGGCTGAAGTTGCAGAAATCCCAATGGTGGTAGTTGTAGTTGCACTGGGAGGCTCTATCGGCACAACCTCGTCATCTGTGGAGAACAGAAACTGATAGCTTGATTGCTTGAAAAAGAAAATCCATAAATATGTTTACAGTTGACAATTAAAATTACTTACCTTCAAACCTATCCTTTTCTGGAGTTTGCTGCTTTTCTGAATTTTCCTTAACTCTGGCTTCTTCCTCCTCCTGTTTCCGCTTCTGTTCTTCTTTCTTCTTCTTTCTTTTTTCCTTTCTTTTCTCTCTTTTTGCTGCAAGAGCCAGTTTTCGACTTTCTTCCCTTGACTATAACAAAGGTAGAAACAATTATGTAAAGATCAAAACAGGTAGATTTAACAAAATTAGCAACAAGTGCAACAAAAACAAAGTTCTAATATTTTGGGATATCCATATCAAAACCAAGTGTTCAAGTTTCAATTACAAAACTAATATTCACCCTTTTCTTCATTACATTAAAAAGTAATGATGCAAGCAAATCCATTCTTGTGGAAGATGAGACTATATTGAAAGAACAAAGACCACCCTAAAAGATGGGCTCCAAACATCACATGGTGGTAATTTTTAGATATTCAGAACAAACTCTCACCTTCTCCAAGTCCAGCTCTTTAAGAAGAATGCTTGCATTTTTGTTTGCTTCAGCAGCTTGCTGGTCCTTTGCTTTAACTATTGTTTCCATGCACTGGTGACATTTCTTAAGTAATTCCTAGAACAAATAGTAATCAGCTTTAAAAACATTTTGTGTTAAATATTGGAATGTAGAAAAACAGAGATTGCAAGTGGAGAGTAATTGGAGAAAAAAACTCCATTCACTACTTCACAAGGTATTATATTTACATTAGGAAAAACAACTGTTCTGATGTACAAGTATTATTCTTTATAGAAACAGTACTGGAAACAGTTAATTAAGCTTAGTCAAATCAGAACATCCCAGGTTCAGCCTCCACATGAATGGAGTTCAAATCATATTTACCCACTGAGGATTTCAACAGCAGATGGACTGAGGCAGGAAATAAAGTCAGGCTATGTAATTGAGGGAGAAACAGGCTTTTTGTGTGGAGAAAACATGGATTCAGAATCTCAGTTAGAGGTCAAATATCATGGTGAGGTTGAAAACTGTAGTTCATCCTGGCTGAGAAGAGGGATCCTCTGAATGTTCCTATGAAGCACCTGGAGACTTTTCTTACAGAAATTCAAAATAATCTCAACCACCTTCACAACCCAAAATCCATCTATTCATCCAGCAACTCACTGGTATTGATTAAACCCCTTTGTGCCTTTGAATGGGTTCAGCTCCAGATCACCACAGATTCCATTATTGAAAATTCCAGTTCAAAACAGGTGGGAAGGTAGGAGTAAACCCAAGTGTCTGCACACTGAAAATAAACCTAAGATGAAAAACATTGTAATGGAGAACAAGTGAAACCTACACAACGCAAGAATATACTCACTTTGTCAGTAATGGTTGCTATGTATCTCATACACTCAATATCAGATGGAAATTGGTTCACCTCCTTCACCAAGTACTGCACAACTTTCACATGACCCTGAAAAAAGTACAATTCAACATTATTAGACTTGAAAATGCATACTTAAAATGACAATGATTTTTAAAAATTTACTGTAAGCTAAGCCTTTAGGGCTTTCTAAAGTCATGAACTGGTTCATCGTGCCATTTTTATCTCCCAAGTATCATTGAGATATTTACAAAGTTAAATGACCTTAAATATGGTCAACTTTTTGGACATCATTTAATCTACAGATACATTAAAATTTGGTATGAATATTTCAAGGATACAAGGAGGCTAAGAAATGGAAAAGCAAATCAAAAGAACCACAAAATCTTGTAAACATTATTCTTTAGAGCACTTGCTTCATTTCACCTCAGGACCCAAGTGATTGCCCCACATTCTTAATGCACAAGAGCCATATTACACTGGTGATTTGTTTTTGTGGTGGTCTGCACGGTAAGCTATCACCATATGGCAAAAATATTGCTGAAACAACAGACATGCTGTTGCATGTTGGACGCTCAGGATGGACAAGACTACCAATCTCAAAGGGAACAACAATTTATACTGCAAAAGAGGATGCTGATTAGTTGGCAAGTAGACTTTTATTGATAGATGCATTGCCATGGGGAGAATGCAGTTAAACTGCCAATCTCTTGCTTAATACAAATCAGACAAATCGACTTGGGTCAAGGCATTGCCATGGAGAATGAACCAAGGAATTGCTGTCCCCCAAGTTAAAAAAGGCGCAATGCTTGGATATTTTCTTTTTATTTGCAAAGGACGAGGCCCTTTTTTTGGGAGATATTTAACTTCCAGCACACATATGCAAGCCACACTGCGAGCCCAACTGAATTTTAAATTGGTTGTTCATGCAGTTCAAATTTTGGCCAATCAAGGAATCACATCTGTTGTTGAAACAGTGTTCTCAGTTTTGCAAGCATAGGCTGGTCAGCATTTTGCTTGTTGTGAACAGCCGATAGGATGTACTGTTTTTTTTAAGTTTCCCCAGATGTTGGGACATATGGCCTACACGTGCCTGTAACCTCACTGGCACTGAAATTCATATACCACATTACTCATTTGTGTGGTAGCCAGAAGGTCTTTTTGGCTTGATGGCACCATCTTATTAGTGGGGAATACCACTCATATTGCTACTGCAAAGTAGCAGCATGAAATAGCTAGCTTGTGAACAGCCAAAGGGACATAGAACATAGAACAGTACAGCACAGAACAGGCCCTTCGGCCCACGATGTTGTGCCGAGCTTTATCTGAAACCAAGATCAAGCTATCCCACTCCCTATCATCCTGGTGTGCTCCATGTGCCTATCCAATAACCGCTTAAATGTTTCTAAAGTGTCTGACTCCACTATCACTGCAGGCAGTCCATTCCACACCCCAACCACTCTCTGCGTAAAGAACCTACCTCTGATATCCGTCCTGTATCTCCCACCACGAACCCTATAGTTATGCCCCCTTGTAATAGCTCCATCCACCCGAGGAAATAGTCTTTGAACGTTCACTCTATCTATCCCCTTCATCATTTTATACACCTCTATTAAGTCTCCCCTCAGCCTCCTCCGCTCCAGAGAGAACAGCCCTAGCTCCCTCAACCTTTCCTCATATGACCTACCCTCCAAACCAGGCAGCATCCTGGTAAATCTCCTCTGCACTCCTTCCAGCGCTTCCACATCCTTCTTATAGTGAGGTGACCAGAACTGCACACAATATTCCAAATGTGGTCTCACCAAGGTCCTGTACAGTTGCAGCATAACCCCACGGCTCTTAAACTCCAACCCCCTGTTAATAAAAGCTAACACACTATAGGCCTTCTTCACAGCTCTATCCACTTGACTGGCAACCTTTAGAGATCTGTGGATATGGACCCCAAGATCTCTCTGTTCCTCCACAGTCTTCAGAACCCTACCTTTGACCCTGTAATCCACATTTAAATTTGTCCTACCAAAATGAATCACCTCACATTTATCAGGGTTAAACTCCATTTGCCATTTTTCAGCCCAGCTTTGCATCCTATCTATGTCTCTTTGCAGCCTACAACACCCCTCCACCTCATCCACTACTCCACCAATCTTGGTGTCATCAGCAAATTTACTGATCCACCCTTCAGCCCCCTCCTCTAAGTCATTAATAAAAATCACAAATAGCAGAGGACCAAGCACTGATCCCTGCGGCACACCGCTAGCAACCTGCCTCCAATCCGAAAATTTTCCATCGACCACCACCCTCTGTCTTCGGTCAGACAGCCAGTTACCTATCCAATCGGCCAACTTTCCCTCTATCCCACACCTCCTCACTTTCATCATAAGCCGACCATGGGGGACCTTATCAAACGCCTTACTAAAATCCATGTATATGACATCAACTGCCCTACCTTCATCAACACACTTAGTTACCTCCTCAAAAAATTCTATCAAATTTGTGAGGCACGACTTGCCCTTCACAAATCCGTGCTGACTATCTCGGATTAATCCGCATCTTTCTAAATGGTCGTAAATCCCATCCCTAAGGACCCTTTCCATCAATTTACCAACCACCGAAGTAAGACTAACCGGTCTATAATTACCAGGGTCATTTCTATTCCCTTTCTTAAACAGAGGAACAACATTCGCCATTCTCCAGTCCTCTGGCACCATCCCCGTGGACAGCGAGGACCCAAAGATCAACGCCAAAGGCTCTGCAATCTCATCCCTTGCCTCCCACAGAATCCTAGGATACATTTCATCAGGCCCAGGGGACTTATCGACCTTCAGTTTATTCAAAACTGCCAAGACATCCTCCCTCCGAACATCTATTTCCTCCAGCCTATTAGCCTGTAACACCTTCTCTTCCTCAAAAACATGGCCCCTCTCCTTGGTGAACACTGAAGAAAAGTATTCATTCATCACCTCGCCTATCTCTACTGACTCCATACACAAGTTCCCACTACTGTCCTTGACCGGCCCTAACCTCACCCTGGTCATTCTTTTATTCCTCACATAAGAGTAAAAAGCCTTGGGGTTTTCCTTGATCCGACCCGCCAAGGACTTCTCATGTCCCCTCCTAGCTCTCCTAAGCCCCTTTTTCAGCTCATTCCTTGCTAACTTGTAACCCTCAATCGAGCCATCTGAACCTTGTTTCCTCATCCCTACATAAGCTTCCCTCTTCCTTTTCACAAGACATTCCACCTCTTTTGTGAACCATGGTTCCCTCACTCGGCCATTTCCTCCCTGCCTGACAGGAACATACCTATCAAGGACATCCAGTATTTGTTCCTTGAAAAAGTTCCACTTTTCATTAGTTCCTTTCTCTGACAGTTTCTGTTCCCAACTTATGCCCCCTAATTCTTGCCTAATCGCATCATAATTACCCCTCCCCCAATTGTAAACCTTGCCCTGCCGTACGGCCCTATCCCTCTCCATTGCAATAACAAAAGACACCGAATTGTGGTCACTATCTCCAAATTGCTCTCCCACAACCAAATCTAACACTTGGCCCGGTTCATTTCCCAGTACCAAATCCAATGTGGCCT